>NW_028324310.1:1587500-1740000 GCF_058129835.1 Hydra viridissima
AGTTTGTTATACTAATGATTTGTCAGACAATTTCATTTACAAACACATTTTTCATTACCAAACACAAAAATTTGTCTTACAAAAAATAGTCATCATCCCAAATTGAATCATACCTTTTTTAATAAATTGTTTAAACAATTTTGCTCATTAGTACCCAATTAGTAAGAATGCGTGTCTTAAAGTTCTCATAGATTCCGTATCTAGGAACGAAATTGGAACAAATGTGTCTGGCCTAAAAATTTTGTGGATGGCCTCGATACTGGCCTTCTGCAAAAGATTTATCCTTGCGTCAACTGAGCATTATTTTTGTTGGCGCTTGCTTTTCATTAAAATTATATTTTAACTTAATGCCTGTTTAATATTTAATGTATATGAACTTTTGAAATAGGTTCGGTTATGCTTATACGAAAAGTATAAAATGTTCACTATATGCTAATAATATGCTTATTTCAATATTTTCGAAATCTTTAGAATCCACTTTGGTCATCTTAAGGTTTCAGACCTCAATAAAGTCAAGCGGCTTAAGTTTTTGTCATATAACAATTAAAATAAAGTTTGTCTTTATTTCATTGAATCTTTGTTATAATAAAAGATAAATTTAAGAAAAGAATGTAACTGGCGTTATAATTAGGGATTTAAGCGGGCATTTATAAGTATTTTCAAACATGATTCCGATGGTTTATGAAAAGTTAGTGACCTTTAACTTTTGTTGATAAAAAAAGAATAAGAAAAAAAAAATTAGGATTTTTTAAGGTATAAATCCCAGATTACACAATAAGGAGCAAAACGTCTTTTTTCTTTTTCAAGGAGCATAACTTCTGTCTTTGGATGAAGCAAAGCATGCTTCATCCAAAGACATACAGTAATCAGTAAGAATGTAATTTTCGCTAAAAACGTCTTAAGGAACAATACCATGTGTGCCTTTTACAGCATTTATCATGTTGCTAACTGAAACAGGCTTTCGGTAGGATAAGATTTTTTTATTTGCTTCCGACAGTGGGGCAGTCTATTTAAAAATATTTATTCTACCGAAAGCGTGTTTTATTGATTTTTTTGACATAAAATTCTTAGTCAATGAAACGGACTTTCGGTAGGATAATCTATTTTTGGCTACCGACTTTCGGTAGGCCATTTATAAAGATATAATGTTATGATAATTAAATATATGTTCTTATGGTTAAATATATGTTCTATGTTCTTATGTTTATATGGTTGTTTTAACAGCTTTATAAAAATTATAATAAATTCAGTCAAAATGGATATTACAATTATTCTAGTTGCACATAGTCAAGAT
Source organism: Hydra viridissima (assembly GCF_058129835.1). Classification (NCBI taxonomy): domain Eukaryota; kingdom Metazoa; phylum Cnidaria; class Hydrozoa; order Anthoathecata; family Hydridae; genus Hydra; species Hydra viridissima. The sequence goes on from NW_028324310.1 coordinate 1,588,795, forward strand.
CAAATTTGGCATTAAACTCAATGTGTTGCTTTAAGCGTTTACTCTGATGTGGAATGTCTTCAAAAATTTCGTTTACCAAAAAGTAATATAAGAGAAATTGTCAAAATTTTATACAATGACTTGTCACCAATTACATTGGGAAGCAACCTAATATCTTCAGAAGCAAAAGTACTAATAGCGCAAAGGCTTTTATCAACTAGGAGTTTTCAAGCAGAAAATAGTAAGTGTTATTAGTCAATCCAAAAAAGCTTATCCTATGACTCTTTATTGTTAAATATGCTTATTTTTAATGGATTGTTATGAATAGAGATTAAAGGTAGTACTTTATACAAGGTTTTTACTCAATCTGGAATACCTAGCAAGCCTTGAGGTAGTAAAAATCTCCAGGAAGACCTGGAAAACTCTGTTTACAGAAAATATGTTTTTTCCATATTTGTACCATAATTTATGTTTTTTTTAAAAATGGCTTGTCAAGACATAACAATGAATTTGCAAGATATGACTGTTGTTGTAAAACTTTTAGCTTGTTAGTATAAATAATGTTTTAATACGTATAAATAAAATCTTTGGGATAATTTGGAAAGATTATGGAGAAGTTCAGAGAGTTTCAAAAGTTAAACTCGGGGGAAAACATTCTTTTTATTCTTTTCTCAGGGAAAACTTAGGGAAAAACTTTTAAAATTATGTACAACTCTGTTTATAGACTAATTATGTCTGCTTACTTAAAAGTATCTTTATTCTTTTTTCAGTTTACTTATTGTTAAGAAATAAAATTAAATTTCTTTTTTCTCTATTTTTAAATATGATGCTTCATTATTATATAGTGAAAATCAAACAAACCCTAATTTTTTTAACTTAGGATAATAGATTATGTCAAAAGAATAATTTTTACACTACACCCTCCTACTGTTCCTATACTGTTCCTTGTGATTTTATATTTTGCAGACTTTTGGTAAGGTGACTGTGTTTTTTTTAAGTTATTTGGAGTTTAACCTTGTCAAAGTTTACTTTTCTCTCAGATAACTAACTTGCTTTTGTTTAGTTAAAACAGGGTGGCCAGCCAACTGGAAATCAGGGTAATCAGGGAAAAGTCAGGGAAAAACATTTTAGTCAGTGAAATCAGGGAAAAGTCAGGGGTTTTTACTTTTTTTTGCCAAAAGTCAGGGAAAATTAAGTTTAAAAAAAAATGAGCAGCCTTGGGGAGATGAATAATAGAAGGAAAGAAAAATTTAATTTAATTTAATATTTTTTTTGTTATTGTAGTTACAACCCTCTTAAATTCTGATAAAAATAGTAACTATGATTGCTATTATATTATTATCTAAAGTTTGAAACTTATTTTTAAAATTAATTATTTTTATATTCAATTTATTTAACTGTGTGCTGCTATATGAGTTAAATATATTATATCTATATAATATATTTTATAACTGTATGTTTATGTAGTGTAGATTTTTTCTAGGTATATAGTTAAAAAATAGTAACAATAATGTCTAAACTAACTTATTTTGACAATGACTGGATCAATCATGAATTGCATCCATCATGGGATTGGCTAAAGAGAACCAATGATAAAACAAAGGCTTTGTGTAGTGTATGTGGAAAGACATTTTCTCTAAGTAATATGGGTATAATGGCAGTTAGAAGCCATGAAAAAAGTGGCAAGCATTTAAAAAACATATCTTTAAAAAGTCAACCAAAAGTACTAGATTATTTTAACAGTAATATGTCACAGAAAAATATAGCATCAAAAGCATCTGCTTCATCGAATTCATTAGTTACTGATTCATTTCTAAAATCTTCTCAACTAGTATCAATCGTTTCAATAACTTCTTCCAGCACAGTAGTACCACCTTTCTCTCTATTTACGGCTCAAAATGATGTAACACGTTCTGAAATACTTTGGGCGCTATACGTAACTCAGCAACATTTTTCATACAGATCATGTTCCAAAATTGGACTTCTATTTCAGCGTATGTTTCCTGACAGTTATATTGCTAAAAAAATGACTATTGGGAAAACTAAAGTGGCCTATAACATTACACACGGACTTGCCCCGTATTTTCATGATCTAGTTTTAAAAGCTGTCTTTAACTCTAACCACATTGTTGTATGTTTTGATGAATCTTTAAATGAAGTTGTTCAAAAAGGCCAAATGGATATTTGCATTCGATATTGGGATGTGATGCGTAACCAAGTGACTACAAGATACTTTTCGTCTGTGTTTCTTGGCCATGCAACTGCTTATAATTTGTACAAAGGTTTTACAAATGTCCTAAATGAAAATCTCCAAGCTAAAATTTTACAAATATCTATGGATGGACCAAATGTAAATTGGAAGTTTTTTGATATACTCAGTGATGAATTCGGTAAAAAATTTGAAACATCTATTCTTGAAATGGGGTCATGTGGCTTACATGTTGTACATGGTGCATTTCAAGCAGGTCATAAAAAAGTCCATTGGAATGTTAATGGAGTACTCAGGAGTTTTTATAAACTTTTTCATGATAGTCCTGCACGTAGGGCAGATTATCAATCAATTTGTGGAAGTGATAAGTTTCCTAAGAAATTTTGTTCAACAAGATGGGTTGAAAATGTATCTGTATGTCAGAGAGCTTTAGATATTTACGATAATGTGAAGTTGTATGTTAAACAGTCTAAACTACCAAACAATTATACTGTAAATATTGTTACTGACGCTGTCAATGATCTTTTGATGCCTGCTAAAATTTCATTTTTTCAGTATTTGGCTTCAATTGCAGAGCCTTTCTTAAGACTTTTTCAGTCAGATTCTCCGTTAGCACCTTTCCTTTACCAAGAACTAGAAAAACTAATGAGATCTGTCATGAAGAACTTTATTAAAAAAGATGTATTGGATGGGGCAAAATCTATTGTTAAGCTAATGAAAATAGACCTAACCATGCACAAGTGTCACGAAAAAGAAGTAAAATTTGGTATTGCAACTTTTTCGCTTCTTTGTAAAATAAAAGTAAGTGAAAATCAAAAGTTACAATTTCGAAGTGATTGTATCCAGTTTTATATCGAAGTGGTTGATAAACTGAGGGAGAGAAGTCCTTTAAAATATAAACTTACAAGAGCTATATCCGCTTTAAACCCCATTACTATTTGTTCTAATTCTGAGATAGGAAAAAGCAGAATGACTGATTTACTCACAATCCTTCATGAATCTAAATGGATTAATGCCACATTAGCTGATAAGGTCAATATTCAGTATCAAGATTTATGTGATCTTGCCAAAGGCATCCACAGATTACAGTTTACAAATTATAATGTTTATAAAGATAGGTTGGATGTTTTTTTAATTCCTTTTATAAGCCAGAATTTTAGTTCCTTATTTGAAGTATCCGAAATTGTCTTTACTTTTTCACATGGAAATGCCCAAGTTGAAAGTGGGTTTTCTATCAATTCAGATGTTCTAGTAGAAAATTTACATGCGAGCTCTGTAGTTGCCCAAAGACAGGTATATGATGGAATTCACCATGTTGGTGGAGTTTGCAATGTTGAAATAACCAAATCAATGGTTAAAAGTGTAAATATGTCTCATTCACATTACAAAGATTCATTGAAACGAAAGAGAGAAGAACAGATGCAAGAAGAAAAAGAAAGTATTGATAAAAGAGTAGCTGTGCAGAAAATCAAGGAATTAAATGCTAAAAAAACAAAGCTAAATCAACATCATCAGGAAGATATACGCGAGATTGAAGCTGAAATAAAAATGCTTTCACGCAAAATGGAATGAACAGATTTACATTTTTTTGATTACATAGATTTGAATTATTTTTACTTCCTTAAATTTAAAAATGATTTTTAATCTGAAATAAATCATTTTTGAAAAACAAAAAAAACATTTTTTTTATATTTAAAATCTTTACTTTTTAACATTTTTATATATGTGTGTGTTAATTCTTTTGAAAGTTTAAGATAATTCTTTTAATGATTTCTATAAAATTTTCTGAACCCAAATTGTTAATATGCAAATCTATTATATATATTGGTAGCAGACCCAGTATAGTACCTTAAGTTTTAATACAGTAGAAAAAGGTATATAAAACAATCAACAACTCAAATTTTTCAAAAAGTTAAGTTGAAGGCTATATAGACTAGTGTTGTTTTATTATAAGATTAGTAGTTATTGCTTTTTTATAAGTTTATTACAAATTTTAAGGCTGAAGCATAAAATACGATCGTATAACATAAATGACTTCTCTACAAAAAAACTCTGACTTGTAGCTTATAAGTTATTTCCTTTATTGATATTAAACTGAAAAAAAATTTCAAGTAACTCAGGGAAAAATATAATAAGTCAGGGAGAAGTCAGGGAAAGGTCAGGGAATTTGAATGAACAAAGTGGCTGGCCACCCTGTTAAAATATGATGGTCAATAATTCATTCATGTTTTTTTTATGTAATTTTAGGTGACACCTCTTATGCAAGCCATTCAAGCTGTAGTCACATACTTCACCAGTTTTGCAAATATTTTATTCAGCACTATCATCACTTTTGCCAGATGGTATGGATAGTCCAGAGAGATGGCCAAAACAAAGAGAAAGTTTTTTCAATCATTTGGAGTTAAAGGTCTTCTTGGAATAATAGATGGTACAATGATACAAATCAAAGGAGTCACTGGGGCTGATGAGCCAGAATATATTTGCAGGTAAATTTCTCATTTTAATTTGATACCTGATCATTTTGATTATATTGCTTTAGGTCATTAATCAAAAAGTCTAAAGTGTACAATGGTTGGCCTATTTACACAGCCATAATTAACATGAGAAACTTAAAAAAAGCTTTTGTTTCACAGATTTATTCTGTCTATGCATGTTTGCATATAGTTCATGCAAGGCTCAAAAAACATATATCTGTTCTATTATTCTTTATAAAAAAATTATTTACTGTTTCCTTTTTTAGGTGTTAATGTTTTTTAAGCTTTATTTTACTTCACATTATTAAGTTATTATGAAGCGCTTCATGTTGTTAATAATATGTAAAATAATTATTTAATTTATGAAGAGAAAATACATCATAAAGTGCGACCTGTTTATTACAAAAATGGAAGTTTTAACATTTTAAATAGCACATCATAGTTCTTTAAAGTTTGAAAACATCAAATTATTTAACGTAAGTGCTAAACTTAAAGCAATATAGTAAAAGGTCATATTGTTTATAATAAAAAGTCATGCAAAAAAACAATTTTTTGTTTTGGCCAAAGGTGACCATTTCTTCTAACATGATGCCAATGTTTCCCAAAAAGGTTTTTGCTGCTCTCTGATTTTTAAACATTTTAACATTTTGAAGATTTTTAACTTCTTTTTTTTTTTAGAAAAGGATATCCTACTTTCTGTCAAGTTGTCATTGATGCTGATGGAAAGTTTAGAGATGCTGTTGCAAAGTATCCTGGATCGTGCCATGACACCTTTATTTTTTCTAATTCTACATTAAAACAGACATTAGAATATGATCCAAATGCAGGCTTCCTTTTTGCAGACTCAGGATATTGGTTGTCACCAGTCAAGATTACACCATTTAAGTGGCCAACTATACCAGAGGAAATATATTTTAATAAAGTTCACCATCAGGTACGTAGTGATGTGGAGCAAGCCAATGGACATCTCAAAAACCGTTGAAGGTGTTTGCACAAAAGTGGTGGAACACTTCAGTACACCCCAACAACTTGCTGCAAAATATTTTTTACTTGCATTTTGCTGAAAAACTTTTGCATTTCCTTAGGATTAATAATTCCAGATGACATTAACTTTGAGGACAATAATGAACATTATGTACATGTTGTTCAACCTGAAATAACTCAAACCAACCAAATTTGACTTGGTATTTTAAGAAGGACACAAGTTAAAAACTATGTGTTTGCAAATCAAAGGCGATGATATATTTTTAAAATGTTGTATGGGTGCCTGTAGGATATTTTGTTTTAGCATATAAACTTAAGTATGTTCATACTTATATCAAATAAGATTGATTTGCAAATATAAAGAAGTAATTGGAATCTCAGAACAAGAATACACCAAAATGTTTGCCCCACTACACCAAATGTCAGGGCAATTAGTTAACAAAATAGTATTACCATACTAAAGTGCAGAATTTGCACATTCCCTGAAAGTGTCATATTGGAAACATCAAAAAATCATGCAGGCCCCCATGAAGTGTTGTAGTTTCCATATACAATTTTTCAATTTTTTAGATATCTATAATAGAAGTAAATATTTATAGCAAGTTTTATTGTATATTAAATGTAAAAAAGTACGCAATTCTGAACCCCTCTTTTCCTCTTTTTTAATTGAAATTTAATGTTAGGTTTGCAAAATTGCTTGATACTATTATATATTGTTTTGGTAAAAACCTTAAATAATCTGCTAAGTTTTTAAGCAAAAAATGTGAAGATAACTTGCTTTATCTAATAATGTACAAATTTATTTTATGTTAATAATAACTCATAAATTCAGTTATTTATTTTCTACCTCTGTAATCGTTTCCAGTGAACAATTCTTTTAGCGGAGCTGGCAAAACTTTCTGATGCGAGTCAATGTTTTAGTAATTCTTTCAAAGAGGAGGCTATCGCTCGGAATAGAACGGCTGAGAACAGAGGCTATACTCTGCCCGGCTGCAACAATTTCCTCTCCATTTTTGACATGTTAGCCATATATTCATCCACATTGGATGACGACAGCTTACTACTAGTAGTTTTTCTCACCTATTTTTTATATCGGTGATCCTATAAATATTGTTAAATTAGATTAGAAAAAAGCAAAACGCACATTAAAAAAAATATCGCGACTTTTTAATAAATATACAAATAAATAAATTTTACTAATTAAAGTTGAAGCATAATTAGAATAATTAGAATAAGAAGGCAAAATAAATGACCTTAGAAACTCTTAATGATACTTTTTTTTATTTGTTTATCGTATGTTGTTTATTTAATTTTTACAAACAGAAACCAAAATAAATTTTAATCGAGAAATTTCAAAGTAAAAAATTACGAGAAAAAAAAATATTTTTTTTTATTTAAATATTTTATTTTCAATTTATTATTTGTTTAAAAAAAATACAACATTTTTTAATATTGTCTCACACATCTTAAAAGCATTTTTTGATTTTTTTTTCTCTAAATATAAAAACTAAAGTTAACTTATTTCTTTGAAATTTTTTAATTTTTAAAATTTTTTTCCTTTTTTTAACAACGGGATTTCGTTTTGTAATATCAACAAAGGATCTGCAGGTAGTGAAGAACCTACCAGATGAACATCTGCTGTTGAGGTATCGGGCGGAGTCAATAACTGAGAAGATGGTGATGAAGAAAATGTAGCCAGTGAAGATATAGATCGTCGCAAAGAAATTTTTCTCTTTGTAGAAGTTTGATTCTTTAAACATTTGAAGACCACACTGGAAAAACGATCAAGCTACATTTTTGCTTTTTTGGGGTTTTTGCCCCTGTTATATTCGGCTGCAGTTTAACTATATAATAATTGACTATATAACTAGAAAACCGATCAAATTACACGGATATTTAAAAAATAAGTAAACTATGGTTTTTTGAAGTTTAATATCTAATTTACTCAAAACAATAAAAGTGTAGCTTGATCGTTTTTCCAGTGTGGTGTTCATTTGCATTTTTTTGTTTTTGTTTTTGTTGAACAAAATAAAAACTTAATCATTTTTATATTGAACAAAAGTGGAAACAATGAAAAATAATAATAATAAATATCAAAACAAGAATACAACTATTGCTTATATCAATGTTAATTTTTCTACAAATAATGACTTTTATTTTTCTGCTCTTGATTAAAAAAAAAAAAAATTAACCTTGACGTAGTCATCTTCCTCATCAAGCTGTAGAATGTGTGTTTTGCTATGTTCATTAAAAAGCTTCACGTTAAATATTTCAGGCATAGTTTTGCTATTGGTCATCTAAAATAATATGACATAAAAAAACTTCTTTAATAAAAAGCTAGAATGAACTTGTTCACTTAAAGTAAAAGGTTAAGGTATAGATCAAAATGTCAATTCCTCCTGGAATTCCCTGAAATAAAGAACAGTATTTTTTGTAAACCTGTATCAAAAAGTTTTGTAAACATAGATCTTATGGATGAATATAAAAATTAAAGTTTAAAAAAAGTCATTAGTTTCATTTGTAACAACTCTTCCAAAACCTACTTTACTTAACTAAAAACGTAAATGTATGAGGGTAAAATTTTAAATTATGTATCAATATACCATGTGGGAATCTTTCGGCATTTTGGTTGACCAATTCTTGATCAATCAAGCTCAGTTCTTCACCACTTCCCTCGCCTCCTCCTGTCTCATATAAATTAAAGGCAATACGAGCTGCTTTTGCCTTGCTGTCTGACTTTTGATCTGATAATTTCTTTTTACATTGTTGCAGTGTTCTATCAGAACCAATGACAGAAACAACTTTGGACCATATGCCATCTTTTGTTAGTAACCCCTGGGAAAAAAAATATATATATACATTTACAAAACATGCATTACCTATTAAATGAAGAATCATTTAATACTCATAATTAACATATTCAACCAGCAAATTAACTTAATTTTTGATTCAATTAAACCACCTGTAATAACATTCAATAAAAGTATGCTTAGATTTTCTGAATTCAAAAAATGGAAACAATGTCGAAAAGATAACACAGTAAAGCAAAATTTATAGCAAAATCTCTGACAAAAGAAGGTATTTGGTGCAACTTTGAAAGCTAAAGTTACTGGAAATTCTTATTAAAGAATTAGAAAAAGATAGTTAAAAATAAATTTAATGCATAAATTATAGAGTTAAGTTGAAATTTATTAAATTTCAAATTAAGTAATAGCACTAAGAAGAGAACCTTGAGAAAATTTTCCATCTAAAGTTTTCTTTATTCTCGTTGTATGCTTGTACCAAAACTAGCAACTGTTCGTGAGTCCAATTTTCAGATCTCTATTTTAAAGCTTTTGACAAATCTGACACTAAAACAATTTCATAATTTTTGAAAATGTAAACCAAAGTGTAGTTTGAATAATAGAAGAATAAAAGAAGATATTTAAATTTATATCTGAAAATTGCAAGTTTTATTCAAACCTAACTGAAATTATATTTTATCAGTGGTTATAAACTAAAATTAAAGTTGCAAAAAATTATTTATTGTCCATTTATTGAGAGCACTTATATACACAAAATTTTTGAAGCCGTTAATGATATTAAACTACATCCTAAAATCATTTTAATCTTAACAACAAACAGTTAAAAACTATAACAGTATAATATATTGGTATTAACAGTTTTTTAGGATTTTTTTTAAGTACTTTTTAAAACGTAAAAAACTTAATTATTAGATTTGAAATAGTATATAATATTATCATTAATAATAACTTATTAATAAAATACTTGAAAAAAATTATTTTATAGTTTTTTGAGAAAACAATTCAAGTAATTTATCTTTATTTTATTAATTAATTACCATTACTTAAAAACTTTTAACTGCTAATAACTAATTAATTTATGAGAGTTGAGAATTTGATAACGGCTTGTTATTTTATCAGTTTACGCTTCTTTACCTTATAGTTTTATTTTTTTGTTACAAAAGTTATATGAATTCATTTTCAGAAAAGTATGCTTCAATAAAGATTTGTAATTACGAAAACTTGGTTTATTAAAAAAAAAAATCAACTTGGTTGTTTTTTTTTGCGTAAGTTTTTGCGTAAGTTCAGCGCAACTTATGCTCAACCTTAACTTTACGGAAATGCTGCGAAACATTGGTGAATACCAAATAGTAACATGAACTTACGAATAGTAACATGAACATACTTACCTGACGGGGAAGTAAACCTGATCAACATTGGGCTCGCCCTCCTATAGACGGTCATCAGGATACTAACCCGGACGACGGTGATACTTTATCTACTTTCTGAAGGGAGAGGGGGAAGGGGGCAAATTCTGGGACGACGCTCACAGAGTCTCCTCTGGAAGGAGTAGGCATGCGTCCACAAGGCAATAAGCTGAAGGACACTAAACTACAATACATGAACTTACGATTTCCGTAACCTTAGTTGAGCTGCGCAAAAGTTTCGAAAATTTGGTGAATACGCACCCAGATACCTTAAATTTCGATATTAGCTAATTATGGTGAAAATAAAATATATATTTTTTTGATTAAAAATCATTAAAATACATTTTTATCCGCCTAATTGAATAATTATGTGCAGAAATCATAAGAGCGCAAAAAATTGCATAAATTACATAAATCATAAAGCCGTTAAAAAGTCAAAATGTGATTAACTTTGAGACTTTGAGGTGAAGAGTAAAATTAGAGAAAATCACTTTTTAATAATTGAAGACCACATCAGAAAAATCAGACACGTCTCAAACTTTATTTGTTATCTCTCTGTTTTTTTTTTTCTTCCCATATTAAATATTGATTTGATTTATGCAAACAAATTGAAAAATCACCTGAGTCACCAGTAACCAGCAGTTTAAAGACATAATATCTTATGGAAGTAAAAGGCACTTTTAAACTCTAAAATCCGTATATCTCAAAAGGTGTGAAATGTGACGTCTGTTTTTTTCCATTTCATTGTAATTGAAAATTTATCATACCTACCAGTTTTTAAAAAAAACTCCCAATTATAGATGGTATAAAAATAAAAATCTCTAAAAGCTGCATTTTTTTCCCTTTTTTAAAGTAGCGTATTACAAACTTTAATGTTAATATTGAATTCAACTTTACCAAAGAAAAAAGAATTGTCAACATTAGACGTTCATTAAATAACTACAAAACGCAAAAAGTGAAGCCTGTACACCGATACAAAGTCGATTTCGATACAAATTTAGATTCTTAGGGCCTGTTTATATGGAAAGCGGGCTGGCTCGGCAAACGAGCCAGCCCGTTTGCCGAGCCAGCCAGCTTTCCATATAAACAGGCCCTTAATATATAGGGACATTAGAAAATCATGGTAAAAAAAAGAAAACCACAAAAAGCTCTAAAAAAAAGGCAAACCACAAAATGTATGTATGTATGTATGTATGTATGTATGTATGTATGTATGTATGTATGTATGTATGTATGTATGTATGTATGTATGTATGTATGTATGTATGTATGTATGTATGTATGTATGTATGTATGTATGTATGTATGTATGTATGTATGTATGTATGTATGTATGTATGTATGTATGTATGTATGTATGTCTATATGTATCTATATCTGTCTATATCTATATCAGTTATTTAGTTTTTTTAAAAAAATATTTTTTTAGTCGGAAAAAGTAATATCGTAATGAATCGATAAGTATCGTTATTGTTTGAGTAACGATATTATCGTAACTGAACGATAAATATCGTAATGAATTAATAAATACCGAAATTTTATCGTGGAAATTTTTTGGGTGCGATATTATCGTAATATAAAAAAACTTACGATACGCACATTATGATATCTTATCGTATTGTAATAAGGAAAGTTTCGATACGCAGATGCTTAGTAGGCGGTAAGGGTCTGCGTATCGTTTCATTTCTGTATCGTTATCATTCCGATATTTTAGCGGAAAAAAAGTGTCATCGGATTGACGGGAGTTCCGGTACATACTGCGATTTAAACTACCTACAATGCCGAATAAAATTTTTTTAGCGGTTTTTTGTCACAAATATTCTGATGACACTTTTTTTTTCCGCTATCTTATCGGCATGATAACAATATGGAAATGAAACGATACGCAGATCCTTAGTAAAACGGTAAACGTGAAGAAACTTTGTATTGTCGGTGATTGTGGTTCGGAAATTTACGTTGTCATCGCATCGTGGGTGCGGTGAAGGCGAATGGAGTTAGTTTTGCGGTGAACATCGGTGAACAAAATGGCGCAATAATTTTTTTTTTTAATTTAAATTAATTGCCCCATTTTATAAAACATCTATTCTGAGGAAAATTATTTTCTTCTAGAAAATGTCTCAAAATAATTACATTAACAAAACATATTGGCGCTATAATAACTAAGCTCTGTAGATCTCTTTGTAGATCTCTTTAGTGTCTTTAATTAGTGTAATATATGTAATAATTAATGTAATAATTAATGTATTAGAGGCTCGCAACAAGACCGCCTTTTTGTTTTGCGATTTGGAAGAGTAGTATTTGATATTTAAAATTATTAAACTTTTTCCTTGTAATGTTATCACTGTTGCTATAAGTTTTTAACTAAACGTCTAGAAACAAAGATATTGGACGAAAGCTATGAACACATCACAAGAGACACGAGTAACCACGACATTATGATGCAGATATCGTCGCAATCACTAAATCAAGTAATAATAACGACGCCTTAAAAAGGTTGAATAATAAAATATTAATAAATAAACAGCTTCCTATCTGTGTAATCGATTACACGCTTGAGTAAGTTTTAAATCTATTTCAAATTAGGTTGTAAAAAAAGTTTATCTGGAAAAAGTTTATTTCCAATATCTTTAAAGAACTCAATAAAATTGATCAAGAACGAAACGTTAAGTTAATAAACTGCGCAAAAATTAATCGAAGATAAAATTTTTCGGTAACAACTCCATTTGCTTACTTTATGTTGTTTGGAAGTTTAAAAATTTACACCTGCTATTATCGTATGCAATTAAAATGTTCCGGAAATTAAAGTTTCCTTATGTTTTTTCGGCATGTATTGGAATATTGTACATGTTCAATCTTTTAATCGTTTATAGTCCAATTAATACAATTTATAAATATGTCAAAACCTGGAACGCAACAAGGGAAAAAATCAATGCGGAGAAATGTGAGATGGGGTGCGAATGGGGTCAAGAAGACATGTTTAATCTTTTAAGTAACTCGATATATCAGTTTTATAATTTCACTCCTCCTCCTTATCGAATCAAAGTCCAGCTTTTATTATTGGTTACGTCGTCTCCAATTTATTTTAAAAGAAGGATGGCTGTTCGAAACACCTGGATGACTCAATGTCGCTCATCAAAGGTAAGAACTTTATTCCAAAGTAGCCTTTTTTTTTTTTGGTCTTTTTAGATAAATATTTATGTAAAAAAATATGTAAAATTAAGCAAAACTTTTAAGAGGAAAATTGAAATTTATTGGAAAATAACTTTCAATTTAACTTTGCTTGAATTCAACTGCTTCGGCAAAATATGCAAACCAGCGAACGTCATTCACACTCGAAAAAATTGAAATACGTATGTTTTAGATAGCAATCAAATGTATGTTTGCGACAGATAAGTTAAAACATGATGACCCTCTATACTCAAAAGTTGAAGCTGAGCAAAAAAGATTTGGCGATTTAGTATTCCTTGAGTCAATGAGTCCTATGGATTTTGGCGGAAGACTTCTTTACCAGCTTTACTGGAGTTACTTATCCTATGAGTACAACTACGTGTTGCATTTAGATGACGATTATTACTTATGCTTAGACCGTCTTATCAGTGAGCTTCCATTTAATCAAAGAATGATGCAATACGGATACTGTCATTGCTTAGAAGATATGGTAATATTCGTTAGAAAATATTTTTAGATAATAATTATGTTATTAGTTTTAAAAGTATGTTTATCGTATGATTCTAACTTGTTAACTGAATTTAAAAATTTAAATTTTTATTCTTAAATTTAAAATATTTTTTTACAATTTCTTAACAACCATTTGTAACTAAGTGATATTTCTAAACTTCTTTATGACTGCTTTTTAGCTTATAAGTTTTTAAAAAAACCGTTAAATTCAAAGAAAACTTTTTTGCAAGTTTTAAAAGCTGTTGCCATTAATTCAAATTAACAATATATAAAAGTATTTGGTAATGCCTTAATGGGGATAACTTTGTAAAGCGTCAGCAAGGAAGCACAAGTTGAAACAGTTTGCATAAATAGGCTCTGTATAGGTTAGATAGTTGCATAGTAAACAAAAATATGGTTTATTTCGCGAGAATTCTGTTCAGACCCATAATTGGTTAGTTTACAGAATGATCAAAAAGATGAAACTACTAGTCATCACATTTGCTTTGTAACTTTGTAATTTACTGTTAAAAAATAATAGAACTTTTTACGATTGTTTGTAGTGAGAGAAACCTTTTCTCAGAATAAAAAAGAACTCGTTCTTTTCATTTACTACATTAGATTTATGTTTTTTAAATATTATTCCGATGGGCGATTATTAATGCTAATGTTTTAATTATTCCGATATTTTATTCCGAATAGGGATAATTAATTATTATTATATTAGATTTAATTATTCCGATGGGCGATTATTAATGCTAATGTTTTAATGTTAGGTGCGGATTGACGAGGGCTTCTTTTTGTTTTCTAATGACGTGGTTCTGAAAATGCTTAATCAGACTTCAGAAAAAATGCTCTGTCATAAGTTTGGTGGTCAACAAGTTGCTATTTGGAATCAACTCATTCCTATAGAAGAGCCATACAGCTGTTCTAAAACAATACATCATAGTCCTGCCGCAGAATACGTTCCTATGTTCAAAAGTCTAACAAATGCATGCTCTAGTTACATTGCAGTACATGGGTGCTCGCCAAAACTTCTAGAAACCCTATGGTCTCATGAAAACTTCACTTCGCAACTAGATATACGAAGTGATAGAACTGTTGAAACGAAGACTATTTTAAACGATTCTTTTGTTTGCACTCATGGAAAGCATTTTGACTACAAAAAGTTTGAAAACGAGTGGTTTGCACTCCCTCATTTATGCAAAGAACATTTTGTTCCCGGATCGAATCAGCGCTACATTGGTCGTATTCACTTATAATAAAAATGAGCGCTACATTGGTCGTATTCACTTATAATAAAAATGAGCGCTACATTGGTCGTATTCACTTATAATAAAAATGAGTGCTACATTTGTCGTATTCACTTTCAATAAAAATTGAAGTTGTTCATCTGTATGTATAAATTTGACGAAACCTTCATAAAAAATTATTAAAGTGACTGGACCAGTTTTGGATTTTCCGTTGATATATTAGACAGTTACTTTTACTATATTTATATTTATCAACTCAATCACTATTAAATCAAGTTTAAATCAAGTTTAAATCAAAATGATATTAAAGTTTAAAGCTTGGAATAGGTTAAAGTATAAACAATTTTTTGATTTTAGTTTGTGATACATATCCAATCAACATCAGTTATCTTGATCATGTGACTTGAAACATCTGGAAAGTATTTTTAAAATCTCTTGCTTTTAAGATGTTCTCTTGATCTGTTTTCAATCAAGTAAATGTAACTTGTAGAAAAACCAGAGTATGTTCAAATCCCATTATTTAATCTACAAGAAATCATTCAAAGAGGAGATTGTAGTCAACTTCCTCAAATAAATCCTGAAAATATTAATGACAAAAGTAATTTTGACATAAATCTCAAATTGTTTCTTCAAAAGCATGCCCTAACAACCTTCGGGGCCAATATAATAGTTTTGTAGACTCTTGAATCTTTAAAATCTTTGCACACATATCCGTCACACTTGCTCAGTTTTCTCTGGAACTTTATTGTTTTTTAACTCTGATTTTAGGGTTATTGACAGTGTAACTTTTAGGAATCCCTGCCCTCCATCTACACCTACTTTGATATCAACATCATTTGTTCCTTGATTTCTGTGATGAAGTTCCATCTTAATTGGAATAGAATTTAAAATCCTTTTAACTACCTAAAATTCCTATATATTTAGCTTAACATGTCTTTGAAAAACACTGGCTACTCAACAAATTTGTTGTTGAAAACTTTATTTAGATATATTCATGATCAGAAAACTATCAACTGTATAAACAAAAATCAAATGCGAACGTTATTTGGAATTTTGAGTTATGCAATAACGAGAAATCAAAAAACAATATTTCAACGGACCTCAAAGAGACCATTTCTCGTTTATCCTTCGAACGCGCTATTTTTCTGAATTTCCTTATATTCAAGTACAAAATCACATTTGTTGAAAGAAAGAGAATTTGAACCTACAGAAGACAAACAAACTAAAAGCGAATCTATGGGTTATTCCTTTTTCATGAGCAGTTTTTTAAGGTAGTACAACACCAAATAAATATAAAAATGAAATAAACCTCCAATATAAAAACACTTTTGAATATAGTTTACCCAAAAAATTTAAATAAAAAAAAAGCAAAAAAAAGAATTTTTTCAAATTAGCATTAGGACCATAATGGAGGAAAAACAATCAAAAAATGCGTTTTTGGACTAAATTTCAAAACATAATATCTTAGCCAAGCCATTATCATATGACCTGAAATTTTGTACACTTATTCTAAACACTATTTTATTCCATTTAACAGATAGTTTTTTTAAATATTAAACTAAATAATGAGTTATGTAGATGTTCCTCATACGTTATCTATTTTTAAGACGTTTTAGAGAAATCTGACTCTAAAAAAAAAAATTACTGATCATAAAAAAAATCCATCTGTCAAATGAATTTTGTTGGTGTTTCGAGCAAGTGCTAAAAATTTCAGATCAAATGAACATTGCTAACTCAAGAAACTGTGTTTTGAAGTTTAAGCAAAAACGAAAAAACGCGAACTGAGATAAACAGCTTTGAAAAATTCTTGATATATTATTTGCATAGTTTACATTCATTTATATTTTAAGAAAGATAAATTTTTTAGCTCTGAAACTTTGGCTAAACGTTCTTTGATTAATTTGACATGTTTTATACAAAATTGAAAAACTCAAAAAAATTCATAGTGTCCTCGTTTTTTCGGTGTTGCACCACCTTAATGCACATATCAATATCTATAGAAATATTTTTTTATTTCAATTTTGCATTTATACGTTAATAATAGGCTTTAACGTTTTTAGCGTTCCCTCTTCAGTTGGCGGCAATTGCACGTGTTATGCCTGCCATACCCTACTTGCTCCTCCGATTCACATGTTTACATGTATATACACCCATACACAAACAAATAATAATAAGATGTACATATACACAAAGAAATTAGTTAAAAGGCTAAAATGTCAAGCGTGAATAGTAAGAATAAGAAAACAATAATAACTAGTTAGCAAAAACATCCTAAAGGTCAACTGGTTTGATGCAAAAAAATACTTCTAGAAAACAACTCCTCAAATTACAGTCATCGCTGTTTTAAGTTTTGACTACTCGCAAAATGTTTTGGGATCATGTCAAGTAACACCGGCAACAAAAACGAAAGTGCGCCAATGTCTCTGCATATTTAAGTTTCTTAATATTAGAAAACGAAAGTAGAAATGTCTAATTTGGAAAATGACAGGTTTTCATTTATTTTTAAATTAAATAACTTTAATTTAAAGCAGCTTTATAACTAAATATTTATGTAAAGATTTAAAGTACACAAAAACTAAAGAAAAAGGCAATTCTTTTTTTATTGCTGGTTTCAAATTAGTTGATGAATCATAAAGATCGTTGACAATAAAATTGACGATTGACATTGTTTTTGACAATTCAGTTATTTAGACTGCTCTTTGATCTATTTTGTAAATTATTACTATTGTTATTATTACTTTTTTTTTTCTTCAGTACTATAAACGAGGAAGATATTCTATCGATTCTTGTGGGTGAGTTTTTTCTTTATAAAGCTAGTACTTTCCGCCTTGTATGACAAAATTTAGGACTATTTAGGCAATATATTATCTAAACACATATTTGTATACTCATATATTTGTAAGTTTATATATGCATAAAAAATATATATATGTGTTCATATTAGTGTATATTAAATTTATACTTAATACGCTACTATATACACTAAGTTTGCATTATTCAAATTTCAGCTACAGATACCCATATTGGGTTTGCAGAACGGGATACAGAGAGACAACATGATTCATTCAATACTTTTGAAGAAATTCTACAAATTGCTCAAAAGTATGAGGTAGGCTAATTCTTCTCATACAAAATGTAGTTGTAACTGGTTTTTCTAATTAGATAAAACTTTAATTAGAAAAATAGTTTTCATAAAAACAGAAATATTTTTGAAAAAAAAAAATCTTTTTAAATGAGGTTTTATATACTATTGGTTATAAATAATAATCTTAATGTAATAAAACTCATAATTAAATAAGCAAAATATTTTTTACTTATGTCAGGAGAGTGATTTATCCATTTTAGTCTTTAGATTGTTAGGAATACAGTAATTATAATATAAGATTCTTCCTATCTGCCCCAAACCTTTACTGGGCTCTTGAGATTGATGTAAGCAAAGTTTAGCCACTCTGTTTGACTTCCAGAATTTAGTAAACATTTACAAATACATTTAAAAAATAGGAGTTTATTTGGAACAAAAATCCCAAAAGCTTGAGTTTAAAACCAAAATGCTGTAAATTATGGCTTAAAATGAAGCAAGGACTCTCTAAGTGTTGCTAGGGAACCTGGCAGAGGTGGCAATCACATGCTAGTTAAAAGTGAACTGGTTCCTAAAATCAAAGGTTTATCAGATTAAGTCCTATGATTTAAGTCACATTTCATGGTCCTTCTGCAAATTATGATAAATTAACAATCAAGTGGTATGAAATGAACCAAGTAGCTGTCATAACTATAAGTATAAATCCACCTTATGGCCCAAAGCTTTCCCCTATTGACAGAGCTATTTTCAAACAATAACTGCTTAAAAAAGGGGGAAATTTTGAAGATGTAGTAACAATATATTGAAATGTGAACTTCGTGCTGAAGCGATATCAGTGGTGTCCAGAAGTTAATAATTGTCATTAAAAGAAGTGAGAGAAAATCAAAATACTAGTTGTTTTCCCTGTGTAAGTAAAGTCTAATTTTATAACTTTCTAATAAAATGGTTTTTTTTTTGTAAGTAATAAAAGATGAAAATTATAGCTTAAGGCAATTGGTCAAATCTTGCATGCATCATTCTTTACTGGTAGATTTGGGATTGTCCCCGAGGGTTGTTAGGGCATGTTTTTGAAGAAATAATCTGAGGCTTATCTTATGTCAAAATTACTTTTGTCATTAACATTTTCAGGATTTATCTGAGGAAGTTGACTACAATCTCCTCTTTGAGTGAGTTCTTGTAGATTAAATAATGGGATTTGAACATACTCTGGTTTTTCTACAAACAAGTTATTTTTTCTACAAACAAGTTATTAAGTTAATTTATTTGGTTGAACTTATTTTTGATAAATAATTTACCAGGGGATGATCGGAATTGGATCATCTGAAAAACAAGAGGTTTTAAAAACACTTCAGATGCTTTGAGTCATGTTTCATAGCCCTTCTACATGACAAAAAGAACTTCAAAATATATCATAGATACCTTATGTTTGATCCACTGTGTATTTTAATATGTTTAGTATTGGATTGATCTAATGTATGTTAGACTGATGCCATTAAAGTTCAATTTTTACAAGTGTACTTGGTTAAATTCGATATGTAGTGTGATTTTAAAGAGCCTCTGGCATATTAAAGTTAAGTCAAACTGTGAAGTAACTGAGTCTGAGTGTCTCATTTGTTACAGAATCATTATTGTTACTTGTTATCACTATAAATGAATTAAAATTCATCTTTTTATAAAAAAACATTTTTTTCTTTTGCATTTTTTGCTTAGAGGTTTTATAAGAGTTTTTTATCAAATATTTTGTCAGGTTTATATTCTGCATGGCAATTTTTTTTGGGTATAACACAATAATTTAAGAGCACTTATCAAAATTTAGCATTATCAAGACTTTGCAAACCAGTGATGCAGTTACTACTTATTATTATTATTTTTAGTTTAATAATGCTGTTCTGAATTAAAAAATTAACAGTTATTTCAATCTTAATTTGTTTTTTGAAATGACTGAAAGTAAAAATATTTAAAAATAGAAAATTTGTTCCTTTTTTTTCTGCTCAGATTTATATTTTAACTTTTAAGATACAATTTGCCTTGGTTGATATTATTTTCATTTACCTAGGTTGATATGATTTTGTTTGGCGGAGATCTATTTCATGATAACAAACCATCTCGAAGAGCGATTCATGATACAATATGTTTGATGAGAAAATATTGCCTTGGAGAGAGAGAATGTCATCTTGATTTAGTTAGTGATCCATTGGTGAACTTTGGTCATTGTCAGTAAGGATTTTATGTTAAGATTACAGTTGGATTTATTCAAGTTATTTTTTTTTCACTAAAATAACTTTTCAAATAATTTCAATCAAAGTTATAAAACTTATAATACTTCAACTTTTAAATAACAATGAAATTTAAAAAAATGGTTTTACCTGATATTTTTGTTGCAATTTCTAGAAAATTATAATCTCTTTCAAAAAAAAAAAAGAAATATAGAGACTATATATATAATTATATAAAGAGACCAAAAAGTGGTAGAATCAATGCTGAGATGTCTGGTAGCTGTAATTAAAGCAAAAAGAGGTCCAACAAATTATTTAAAAATCATTACTTAAACTTAAAAAAATTACATAAATTTGGTCAATTATTTCTTGGTCATTAAAATATTTGCAATCATTAAAATTAAAATTAAAAGAAAATTCCTAAGATGATGTGATATTAAAATTTAAACATTGCTAATTACAATTAAAACTTTGAAAAAAGAAAGCAACATAAAATTAAAATTAAAACCAATTTTAAAGTTTCAGTAAATGATAATTAACAAAATACAAAATATCCTGAGTTTGTAAATTAAAGAAAATAGCTTAATTAAATATTTAAATTCAGATTCAGTATTGAAACTGTCACTGGGCTCATTAACCACATCTAATTGTGATAAATCAGAGTCAAAAGATCCATCATGCAACAGTGGTAATGTCACTTATATATATATAGGGACATTTTTTTCAGATATGGATGGCATATTTTTTTTGAAAGTTTTACATTGATTTGTTGGAAAGTTCTTAGTATTTTTTTCCAGTAGTTATACTAAATCAAGTAGAAATCTAGTAGAAATTTATTACATAACTTTATAGGTAATTATTCATCTAATTATCAATAGTTAAGACAATCTCAGACCAGAAGAAGTCTGAGGAGAAACATAGTAGTAGCATCAGTGCACAGGCAGCCCAA
Organism: Hydra viridissima; assembly: GCF_058129835.1. Classification (NCBI taxonomy): domain Eukaryota; kingdom Metazoa; phylum Cnidaria; class Hydrozoa; order Anthoathecata; family Hydridae; genus Hydra; species Hydra viridissima. The sequence continues at coordinate 1,609,805 of NW_028324310.1, forward strand.
CTGTGACCTAATTTATTCTTGTTCCTGAGCATGAATGTTCTTAATCTGAACTTGCTCTACACAATGGCTGACTCAGTACAAACAGTGAGCTATTGTGTATGCAGTAAAATCATTAATTAAAGGTAATTATGCAATAATTGAGCTTGCGGAATATTAGAGAAAAAAGTTATGTTTTAGAAAAAAATTGTTTTTGAGATTTACCATAGTGCTTTGTGGCATTTAAACTGTTAGGCTTTAGTGTATTTGTATCTATGTTTAAAACATTTTAATCTAAAAGTCTTAATCAAAATTATTTTTATCAAATTATCTTAAGTGAAAAAAATTGTTTTAGCACTTGGCGACTAATGCAAAGTCAAATTATTCAAAAGAAGGAACTGTTGAGTTTATATGTAAACCATGCATGTCTTATGAATGTTTTAGGTATAAGTTCCATGAGGCACTACATTGTAGATCACTTCAGCTTTAATTTAAGGTTTGGCTTAATGATCATAAATAGGAGCATTGTTTTAACAGGTAAATGTAATTATATGATAACTATCACCATTGATAGTTATTTTGGTATGGCAGTCACAGTATTAGTTTTGGCATGCTAAAGTTACAGCGATTAAGCTGATAATTGATAGCATTCACTGGAATCTTGGAATTGCAATCATTAGACGCAAATTTCAATCATTTACAATTTAAGAATTACTTCTTTTTTTTTTTTTTAGACTTTTAATTTTTATTTTATCAAAGTATATTAGAAGTATTTATAAAGTTTGTTTGTTTGTTTTTTTAACTTTATATTTTTAGTTATTAATACTTAAATATTTCAGGTTTAAGCATGCAAATTACCATGATCCTAATTTAAACATTGCTTACCCGATATTTTCAATTCATGGAAACCACGATGATCCCACTGGGGCAAGTTAACTTATTTTAGTTTTTTACAAGTAGCTGAAAGTTTCAATAAAAAATATTTTTCTGCAACTTCTTTAATCGAAAAAAAAGAAAATCATATTGAATCAAGATAAGGTTTTGCTTAACATAAAATTTACAAGTAATAAATAATGATATAGTATAAGGAGAAACAATAATATGATATAAGTAATAAATAAAATTTAATCTAATAAATAATTGTATCAATACATGAAGTTTATGCAATAATACATGTTGTTATACAAATTCTAACAGTTGAGTTATCTTCTTGATACCTAGGTTTGAAATAATTGCATCTTTACCTTTTACATATTAGGAGATTACATAAGATGTAGGTTTTCTGCATTTAAAATTCCTATTTCATATTAAACTAAATACATGCAAACTTCAGGTACTTTAATCTTCAGTTTTTTAAGTAAATATTTTAAAAATGAAAACATGATAAAAATTTATTGATAAAAAGGCTGCTCTCATAACTCTACTAGCTGTAAAAGTTTTTTCTACTGAAATAAACTTAGTATTGCTGCTTCGTATCACAGAATGCATACAGAGTGTTTGACATTAAATTCCCTGGCTTTTTTTTTCCTGATTGGGCAAAAATCAGATTTTTCTACTGCACCTAAATTGCTCTAAAACTCCTCCACACTGCAGCAAAGTTCTACATAATTGATTTAATAATTGACATAATTGACTAATGGTGTAGTTGTTTCATATTAACAAATTTTTCCTACAATAATGGTTTCTCTTTTATAGAGTTCTCTATTCCTTTTTTTATACACTTTTTAAATATTTAATTTTTGTTAACATATATTAGGAGCAGCATTTAAGTGCAATTGATATCTTGAGCACATCAGGGCTTTTAAATCACTTTGGAAAATCAATGAATTGCGATGACATTGAAATAAGTCCTGTACTGCTGAAGAAAGGAGCAACAAAGCTTGCATTATTTGGTCTAGGTGCAATGAGAGATGAGAGGTTGCATAGAAACTTCATTCAAAAGAAAGTTAAAATGTTGCGACCAAAAGAGGATGAGAACTCTTGGTTTAATTTGTTTGTTATTCACCAGAACAGGTTTTTGTTTTTTTTAGATGTTAAAATATCGCTCACAAATCAATATGAATACTACTAAAAATCATAGTTTAGATACAATAAATTATTCTTAAGAATTTGGTAAAATTACAGGTATGTTTGTGTTTTTGTTATGTTAACACAGAAAGCTTATAAATAATGTTATTTACCTTACTTCAGAGCAAAACATGGAGAAAAAAATTATATTCCTGAAAGTTTCCTTGATGATTTTATTGATCTTGTAATTTGGGGCCATGAACATGAATGTTTGATAGAACCCACTTGGTCAACATCAGCAAAAAATTTTTATGTTTCACAACCTGGATCTAGTGTTGCAACCTCATTATCAGAAGGAGAGTCTAAACAAAAGTAAGGAATAATTACTGTGTACTTTAATTGGTGATGAATAGTATGTTAGTGAGTAGTAATAGTTCATGAATAATCATTTATAGCAATTTATATTTCAGTTGTATTTATTTATATTTATTTATAATTGTATTTATTTATATTAATTTATATTTCAATTGTATATTGCAATTGTATATTTCAACTTGATTAGTTTATTCATAAACAATTTTTGAACCTATTAATTTTAAACATTGCTTACGAATAAATTAATTGAAGTAATACTAGATAATAATAACAAATGATGAACAAAAATTAATAATATATAATAGATTTAAGTTAAAAAAAAAAATGGTAAGAAATAAAAACTGTAGCTTTAAGTTTGGTATTTCTAAACAAATGATAAAAATATTTTCATTTTTGAACATAAAAAGTTTTAACCTTTTTATATCAACTTTTTATGATTTAAGAAGCAAGAAAGTTTGTGAATATTTTATGACTCCTTTATGAATCCTTTATGAATCCTTTATGAATCCTTTATGGCTCTTTTTAAAATCTTTTGTTAACAGTTAAAAAGCGTTTCTTTATAAAATTGTTAAAAACAATTAAAAATATTTCTTTATAAAACTGTTAAAAATGTGGCAGTTTCAACTACAATGATTATTTCTGCATTTCTGTGATAAAAATTCAGAAAGAGATGTTAAAAGAAAAGAAAAAAATTGATAATTTTGTTATTTCTATAAATCTGCAAATGATATCTTATTACTTAGTGATTATACATTTTATATAACATTTTTTTATATAACATTTATTTATATATTGTACATATTTGTTAAAATTCTCTCTTTTCTTTTATCCTTCTATGTTTTCTCTTTTTCATTTTTAGCAAAGTTTATATAAATTTAATTTGTTAGATAAAGATGAAGTTATTAGAATTTCATTTCTACTTTGTTACTTGTTAAATCTACTTTGCAATTGTAGATTCTTAGAACAAATCATATACAGTTAAATCTGAAAATTGACAATGAATGATCATTCTAGATATGTTGGTATATTGCAAGTCCATAAAAAATCTTTTAAAATGGAAAAAGTACCATTGCAAACTGTCAGACGATTTTTAATGGATGATATAGTTCTTGCGGAAACATCTATTAAACCTTATGAAGATGAACAAGTTTTTAGTTACCTCACAGAAAAGGTATTTAACTGAATTATGCTTTTCTCTTATGACATTTTTTCTTATATTAGGCCTGCTCTTGTTTGTCACTAATATATTTGATAATTATGATAATTATTTTTGATAATTATTCTCTTTGACTAGCATATTATTTCCAACTAATACTGTCATGAAATGCTTTTTTAGAAATCATTTAGTCTCTAGAAATTTTTAAAATTTTATTTAACTTAAGCTTTTAGGCAATTTTTTATTTTCAATTGCTTTATTTTTAAATTTTCACTTTTTAAAACCAGCGTTGGTACCCAAAAATCCAAACCCAAGAGCCCACCAAAAAACTCACCCTAAAACCCCAAGAACAAAAACACAATTTATTCCAGTCACTAGCCTTAATTTTTCCCCTGAATGATACTTTGGTATGTTGAGGAACTTATGATTTTTTATTTATAAAAAAGTTTTTAAATTTCTATAAATTAATCCAAGTTTGAATGCATTTACTTCACAATGAAACAAAATCATAAAAAGTATGAAATTTTAAAACTTCTGTTAAAAGTGTGAGTGGTTATTTCAGCTAGCAGAAATATCTAAAATATCCAGTCCGCATACTGAAGTTACAAAAATCAACTCTCAAGTAAATAATTAATAAGATAACTACAAGTAAAAACAAAAGAACAATAAAACTTGGAGTGGTTTACTTAAAAAATCATCCTTTTATAACCCTTTTGAGTGAACAAAAAATATAAAAAATTATACTAGAAAAAAAAAATAGATGTAAAACTACATAATTTTTATTGTTATGTTTTCTTGTAACTAATTTTTTTTAATTTTGGTCATTATACATGCATTTTATTTGATTTGAAGTGTTTCTTGCATAAGGCAGTCAAATACTTTATAACAATTTCCTTTTCCCTAGTTTAGTTTTCCTTTTTACCTGCAGTGTAGAAGTTGTCTCACAAAGTCCACAAAATTAGTTGCAAATTTAAATAACTTTTTTCCCAAAAGGATCCCTTTTTACTTTAGAGCTGGTTGTTCACTTTTATTATCCTTCCTTGGAGTTCTAAAAGTGAACGATAAATATTTAATATGTTAATGTTAAATATTCATTATAAAATTATAGTTTTTCTAAATATAAATTTTAAATTTTTGCGGAATAATTAACTTTGTTTAAATTTACAAATCAATTTAAGGTTTCTGTTCTAAATTTTATAAAATTTATGATTGTAGGTCGAATCAATGATACAGGAAGCTGAGGAAACACATACAAAACATCCAAAACAACCGCTTTTGCCGCTCATCAGAATCAAGGTTTTGTCTATCATTTTGAAATGAGTGTATGCTTGCATTTCGAAAAATACTTATCTAAATTTTTTTTTTTTTTAAAAACTCATTTACTTTTTGGATTTACTTGGTCTTTTTTCATTTTTTTTTTTTTTTTTTTTAGGTTGAATATAGCGGTGGCTACAACATTATAAATCCGCATCGGTTTGGCCAACAATTTGTTGGGCGTGTTGCTAACAATAAAGATATTTTACTTTTTTACCGAAAAAAGACAAATCTCAATAAAGGTGATTTACAACTATTTGTTAAAAAAAACGAATGTAACATCTTAACATGTGTTGATTTTTCTTTCTTCCTTCTTTTCCTCGTCTTAAATTTTATTTAAGCACAAAGTTACAAACAAGCATTCCAAAGGGATATTTGTTTAGATCGAAATGAAAAGAGTGATGGTGTAAATTTACCTTTCTCTCAAGCAAGTTCTTTAAAGATGGAAGATCTTATTAATGAGTATTTGAATGCTGCCGATGAGGTGTGTATGTAGATATAAGTTTATATTATTTTTGAAGCTTTTACACAGGAAAAACCATTTGCGTTGTTTTCATTATTGGTGCTTACCTATTACTTCTATCAATATACAAGCGAAATGTCGTTTTTAGGCTTTATCGAGGTCGTTTATCGAGGTTATTGAAGTGTTTAAAAATGCTTAACTTTAAAGACAACTAAACTATTTAAACACGAAAGTCTTTTTTTTCTCGAAAATAGAAAAAGTGGTCAACTGGCTATTCCCCTGTCGTCTTCATATATATTGCTTCAAAACAATATTAAAATTCAGATTTGCATTCACACAAAGTGATTAAATGTTTTGCGTATAACAGTTCAGCTTTTATTTAGCAATTTTTTGAAATGTCATTAGAATTTATGCAAATCAATTATTTTTTGTTTGTTTGCTTGTTAGAAACTTCAGTTGGATATTTTGTCAGAACGAAAACTTTCAAAAGCATTAAATGAGTTTATTTTGAAAGAGGAAAAAGATGCCATACCACTGTTAGTTCGAGATCAATTAAATAAAATTCAAAAAAAACTGTTTAACAAAAATCTTAAAGAAGAGAATGTTGTTGCCGAGATATTTCGTTTAAAAGCAGACGAAAAAGTGATTGATGAATCTGCAGAAGATAAAGAAATAGACGAGGTGGCTTTTGTTTTCATTTAGTTTACAAATGCTGATTTTGCGTAATTTCGTTGACAAAGTACACTTTTCGTAGATATTGTCACGGTCTCGTAACCGAGTATCAAGTATTAATCCTGAAATAACTGAAGATGTGGAGAGTGATGACGATGGGAGCTCAATGGTAACTGAATCTGAAGCTAGACCACTCAGAGGGCGTAGTAGCCGGGGTGGACGAGGTTATAGTTTAGATTACACTAGATAAATTTAGATTTAGTTAAAAAACAGGTTTTTTAAAGCTAAAAGAAAATTCAAAGTCTAGAAATTAAATTTAGTCGAGTAATTTGTTTTTAAGACATTACTAGTTTGTGCTTGGGCGCGTATAAGCGGGTGTATACACACGTGAATATGCGGGTGTTTTTTTTATATTGATTTGTGGGAGCAACTTTAAAACAACTGCAACTAAGCATTTATTTTGTAGGAAGTCGCGGTAATGCTAAAAGCAAAGAAACTGCAACTCAGAGTAAATCCCGTGGTCAGAGAGGAAGGTCGCAAACGCAGTTAACGATGCAAGAATGTATGAAATATTTTTAGTTAAAATACAAATCAGCCTGCTTACATATATATATGCTGACAGCTATATATATATATATATATATATATATATATATATATATATATATATATATATAGCTGTCATGTATATAAATGATAATGCGAACTCTTTGATGGGAGTTTATCCCTCTGTTCAGCTCTTTTAACATTTTGATCTTTCATGTTTTTTCAGCTTTCATCTCAACAGCTGGACGAACTACGAATAATAAAACGGTTTGTATTTTTCTCACGTGAAAATATTTTGATTGGTTTGATGTTTAGTGATGTTTAGACCAGTAAAAGTTCTGAATGAAAATTCAAAAAGTAGTTAGGGAAATATAAAATAAATATGAAAAGTTCAATTATTATATAATAAAAAAGGTTCAATTATTGGTTTTGATTAATTACATTTAAAAATCAATTTGGTTTGTGAAATGCTCAAATAACGGTTGAAAGCAGGGATTTTTATTTGTAAAGTTGTTTAAAATTGAAGGGATTTTTATTGGTCCCAACATTTTAATCAAGAATAATTGCAACTTCTTTCGCCAGAGAGTATTGCATAGTGAAGTGATAAGAAGAAGCGTTACGTCACAGAAAGTTGTTGATGAAACTTTTATATCTGTTTATTTTATATCAAGTTTATTTTAAAAAATACAAAATTATTTAAACGAAACTAGTTTTTTATATTTGTGTTCATTAAATTTTTATTTTTTTGTAATCGTTGTTTTGTTTCATTTTGAAACATTCAATCTGTAATATTTTTAAATGTCTTTTTAACCAGCTGTTAATAGCATAATTCCTGGGGGTTTGTAAAAACAATAATTTAAATTAGTAATTAATAAGTAAAATTAGCATTTTTTTACTACTAGATGTTCTTGAGAGATGATGATGATATAATGACTTCAGAAAGGTTTGATCCCCTTCTACGTTAATTTATTTCAAAAGTTTTTTAAAAAAGTGTTTAAGAGTTATTTTGCTTAAGAATCTTTTTTATCATTGTTTTTATTATTGTTTTTTATTAACTACTTTACATTTTAGATAAAATAAAATATCTTAAAGGTATAAATCTTTCTTTTATAGCTTTGCTAAAGGAAAAAACTCAAGCACGAACTTTGAGATTATTTCCGTATGTTTTTATTCTTTTACATTTGGATGTGTTTTTCTCTCTCTAGCCATGTTTTATCTAATGCTTTTTTCCTTACCTAGAGTGACGACGACAGTGATCCCTTTAGTATGCAACCAAGTAAAAGAAAACAGCGTTGATTTGTTTTTTTTTAACCATCCGCAGAAAATTCAGTGGAGAGATATAGATTTCACGCACTGTTTTTGTAAATTTCTTTTCGAAGTTTATAAGGCTTAATTGCTTCTAAAATTTCGAAAGATATTTCTGATAATGATAAACAGTTTCATATGTAAAAGAATGTCACTGTAAAGAAACTGTCTATCGTTATTTAAACAAGCAAAATGGATTTTTTTTTTAACATTTTCTAATCGACCATTTACGTTTTGCTAAAAAGCGAGTAAATTTGATTATTGTATTGTTGCTACAGAAACCAAAAACCTTTTTCGAATTATCTTGTTCTTTTAGAATTATTGTTGATTATCGTTGGGCGTTTTTTACTTTTTGCTCGATCTTTACTATTTTTATCTTTCTAGATAATGTTTTTGCTGATGGCCGTAGAAGATAACAATTAGCAAATTGTTTGACAAAAATTAAAGTGCGGTTTACTTATTGACGAGAGTTAAGTAAACCACCTTAACAACCAACTTAACGATATTTTTTTATCTCTTACATCAAGCTTACGAGATATCTCTAACCATTCTTTTTCTTCGCGCTACTTAGTTGAAAGTTTCTGAGGAGTTCTTTAGCGTGGAAAGGCGGTTGAATGATGCATTTTACACTTCGAAAAGAAATTGCAAACTTTTTTTCATACATAAGCGCTTTAGGGTTGATAAACGGCAAAATGATTAAACGTTTAACGGTAAAAATATTAATATGAAATGTCAACTTTGTTTTGGACGAATTTGGTTACAGTCCACTAATTCAAGAACTCGCTAGAATATTAAGAACAGAATGGGGTCAAATTTGTACCTGAGGAAGCAAATTTTTCAGATTTCCTGTGCAGCCATTCAATTAAAGTTTTTGATCAACTATAAAAGATTTTGTAAAAAAGCAAGAAATTTGCTTCAGATGAAAAAAAATTTTTTTTAAAAAAAAGGGAAAAATAGTAAAAGTAAGATCCAGGGGGATGATCTCAAGTAGAAGCGGAAATATTCGATTTCTATTTTATTCTAGAGAAGAACTTGGAATTCAAGAACTTGGAGTTTTTTTTCCGGCTCAAAGATTAGATTTCAATCCAATTGAATACCAGTGTGTTATTCTGGATCAAAAAGCTGGCGTACAATGTCTCAAAAAGAAAGGCTCAAGTTGATCCAGATGTGACAAAGACATTAGTTAAATCAATTCCAAAACAATCCGACTTATAGAAATGGTTTCGTGGTTGGTTTTCAACGCCTTTCACGGGATTGTTTCATAATGAAATGAATAATAAAATTTGAAATGATCAAGATTTTGATTTTTTTTTTTTTTTTTTTATTGATTAGGGAAATTTGTTTAATTAGCCTCAGGATGATGTTTAATTTTATCAAAAATATAAAACTGTCATTAGTTTCATTAAAATATAAAACTCATTAGTTTAACGTTAAGTAATGATGCGAAAGCATTAACGTTAATGATCTATAAAATCATTAATGTTAATGCTTTCGATTAAAGAGCGATACTTTAATTCGAATCATTATTTTAGAAAGTTTTTTTCAAAACTTTCTAAATTAATGATTCGAATTAAAGTGTCGCTCTTTAATCGATACTTTGTTTCGAATTATTATTTTCAACCACGAACAAATTAAGATCAGCCATTTATCAGCCTACACTCCTAATTATTAGGCTTGGATCGCTGATACTCAGTCCTAAAGTTCACATCAACTATTTTACTGTAATAGTAAACTTTTTTGTGTTAAAAGTATTAAAAAGTTTTTCTGAGTTCTGCGTTATTTTGCAGTTATAAAATAAATATTTTCACAAGTAAAGAAAACCCTACTTATCTCACAGTTTCATCGAAATGTCCGTAAAAATTGCAACCAATATTTATCAAAATTGTAACAGGATATGACGAAGACTAAGGACGAAGTTGCGTACTTAGGGGAGACCGGGGCTAGTTGGCTACAGTTTTAGTTTTTTAGCTCTGTGCATTTATGGGTGAACTTTTTTAAGGAAATCAAATCGCAGTTCAAAAGAATATGAATTTGGCAAGCATCTTCAAGTGTTAAACATTAAAAAAACTAATAAATGGTGGGCCAAAAAGAGCCTCCAAAAAAGAAAAAATTATGTGCCAACTTGCCCCGGCCCGGGGTAAGTTCCCTATACTCTGAGGGTAAGTTAGCACACCATATAAAAAGAGACAAGTTTAGCAACATTAAGCATATATTTCAAGCGCATCTCTTTTATATAAATTCTGGTTGTTTTTTATCCAACAAAATTTTTTGATATTAACTTTTCTTGCCCTTAAGTCGATCGAATAGACTTTTCTTCTTTAAGAATAGCATCAACAACATTTTTTGTAACAATTTTTAGAATTTACAGGCCTTTTTAGTTTTTTTTTATTATTTTGCATACCTGTAGATCTGTAGTGTATAATTTAAGTGAAATTAACTTAAGTGAATTTACGGCTAATGTGAAAAGTTGTAAGTTGGCACATGTTGCCAACTAGCCCCGCGATCATTGTGCCAACTTACACCAAAAGCTTTTTGTTCACAAAATGGCTTATAAATCCTCAAAAACGCGAAATATTGAGAAACACAAAATGTGACTGGTTCGAGTGAACCATACAACACCTACATCTATTCGAGTTTACTTGTAGATAATGCTATTGCTTTTTAAAATTGAAAAATCTATATAGTTACAAAAATTACAAAATTATTAAAAAAACACAAAAATCGCTATAACTTCTATGAGCATGCGCTTATAGCCCTGATATTACACTGAAAGATGAATTAGTTAAGTGTGAAGGTTCCATGTGAATTTTGGAAATTTTTGGCGGAAAATTCCAAAGTTAAACGCAGTGTGTCAACTTACCCCTGTAGCCAACTAGCCCCGGTCTCCCCTACACTTATATAACTTTGTCCTTAGTTTTAAATGTGATAGTAAATGGATGATGGTACTGTATAGAATTTCTTTAATTAATCTAACATTACTAAATTGAGAGTTCTTAGAAGCTGCACAAAAAAATCGCCATTATTCATTTGAAGAATATTTAATAGTTTCAGTCCCTTGACACTCTAAAGCATTTTCATCAGTTCCAGAGGACAATATAACTCTGTTTTTTTACAATTATGGTCTTGAATACTGTTATGGCCCTTAGCAGAAAAGTTTAGGGTGGTGGGTGTTTACTTTAAAGATGCATTGTAGTGTTCATGATATTATTTCTGTTTTGCGGAACGTAAGAGTTTCACTATAGAATGAACTTCTTTAGTTGAGGATACGATTCAAGGACAGTTTTTAAAATTTGAGGTCTTTTCCTAATCTGCCAGACTGGTTTTCAGACCATATAAAATAGTAAACAGATTCCAATTAAAGATGAGCTATCGTATCATAAATATACAGCTTTCTAAGATAAAAATTTTCAATTATTCGCCTTGGCAGTAGATAAAACATTTTTCGAACCATAGCTGAGAACAAAACACCTCAACTCCCCCTATCTTTTTTATGCCCTTTGGTGGTGAATAAAAATGTTACTGATAAAGAAAAAAAGAAAGAAAAGTCAACCCTATAGGGTGTGGCAGCGAACATTTTAGAACATTTTTCAAAATGGATTTTTAAAGCACTAAAAAGTTATATTCATGGAATATTAGTAAAAGAAAAGTTAAAGATAAATGCTTTTCCCGCCTAAACATTCAATTAGGTCTCCTTTTTTTGATCACTGCCTCAAGCTTAGGGCGGAAGGCCTGGCAGGTGCTGATTACATAGTTCCTCGACATTGATTTCCTAGCATGGGTAATTGATGAACACGTTTTTAGAACATAGTTGTGATGCTAGTAGTATAATTGGAAGTACTATTGATATATTAGAAAATCTCTATGTCTTTTTTTCCTCAAGTAATAAAAGATATGGTTTGCTTAATGAGAAAATTTCCAAAATTGAAAATGCGTTACAATTAAGAAACTTGTCAAAAACCAGGTGGACAGCTCGTGCTGAAAGTGTTAAAGCTGTATGGAATTCATTAGAAGCTGTTGTTGAAAGCCTTGATGAAATTCTATTATTAAACGAATGTTTTGATAAAGGAACAAGATCAAAAGCACTTGCTCTTCGAAAACAAATACTTTCTTTTGATTTTATTGTTTCTATATCTTTCATGAAGAACATTATGTACAAACTAAAGTATCTTACTGAAACTCTTGAGGCAAAAAATTTATCTATAATTGATGCAATAACTTTAATTGACAGCACAATGAAAATTTTATCATCGATCAACTCTGATGATTATGCAATGAACAATTTCATCAATAGTGCTATAGAGTTTGTCACCTTACTTGAAATAGACTCTGAAGCCGATTTTCGAAACCATCATCGTAGAAGATTAGCTCCTAAACGACTCGATTGTAATTCTACAACACAAAAAGAATTTACAATGAATTTATTTTACAGAAAAGAGTTTAAAATAGTTCTTGATACCATTTTAAAACTAACAAATGAAAATTTAAAAACATGTATTTCTTCTATTAAACCATTATATCTATTTTTTTCTCAACCATTTAATAAACTTAATATTTCATTGGGTAATGTACAAAAATCTATTTCAATATTTCCACCAGCCAGTCAAGGTGCAAATCTTCAAGATTATGACTTAGTTCAAACAGAACTAGAAATATTATTTAATATGTTAAAAGAAGACGAAACATTTAATTCCTTAATGGAGTAAAGCATATTTTACCTAAAGAAGTAAATTTTATTTCCTAAAGAAGTAAAGCATATTTTACCATGTGCTAATCAAATTTGTCGTTTAGCCTTGACTTCTTCAGTTACTGTTGCAACAAATGAAAGAACATTCAGTAAACTAAAATTGATAAAAACACATCTTAGATCAACAATAGCTGACGAGAGATTGAATTCTTTAGTGTTATTGGGTGTAGAAAAAGATATTGTTGACCAGTTGGATCTAATTAAAATAGCACATCAATGGTCGACTTTAAAAAATTTAACAAGTTTATATAATTTATTATAAAATTTTATTGCTAACATCAAGAAATATTGTTTAGATATTATATAACTTTAATAATCTTCTTTTAACAAATAGTATTACAGTATTAAAACTGTATTTTGATATCGTAATATACACCCATTTCATATATGATAGTTATTACTTCAATGCTCAGTAGGCCAGAATATTTTTTCTGTTGTCGAAAGTCCCAAAAAAGTGAATTCTTCAAACATTTTCTTTCTTTTATTATGAAAACATAAGTACTTTACTCTACTCAAAAATATTTGGCATTGTATATTTATAATTTTTTGACCAACAAGTTCAGAAAGTTTAACATGGGTTCCATTAAATTTCCATGAAAGTACTTGCAAAATCATAGCTTGCCTTAGGCAAGCTCGCTATAACCATTCATAATGGTTTTAAAAATGTTAAATTTTCGCTTATTTTATTTAAAAACTTATCCTCAAAATCTACGTAACTGTACAATACATTGTACAGTTACGTAGATTTTAACTATGTTTTTTTGAAAAAATAAGCGAAAGTTTTTCATTTTTAACTATTCATCAACCATTATGAATAGTTTATGAATAGTTTTGAGTGTTGTGTCTGTGTACAGTGTACATTAACACAACACTCAAAACATCGAATCGATGCATGTAATGACGATAATCCAAGATCTAAACTATGCGAATCCGTCGGACGGATCAGAGCTTTATTTAAGTTGTTCAATGATCCAGGAGTACAGAATTTAGAGGGTCAGAGACCCCCAAAACCTAAAATGTAGGTGTATTTAAAAAAAGGCCCAGTATTTCACTGTTTTCGAGCGTAACAAATTTTTTTTTTGAGTTGGCATTTACAGGAGTTTCACCCCCCCCCCCCCCCCCCCCTAATAATTAGGTTCGGGACGGCCCTGCTTATCAACTGATTATTGCCGAAAAATTTTTGATTCAATTAAAAGATGATATGAACTATGTATAAAGAACAAAGGTGGACATATCCCTTATTAATCTTGCTATTAAAGCAAACTTAAATCCAGGTGTGCTAAACTTATGAGCAGCTTTTTTTTTATATACTAACTTTGGTTAAAGATATTTAGTGATAAACATTTGTTTTTTTTTGTTTTTTTTTCTCTTAATGCAATTAAAAAAGTCAAATAAATGTTTCGTTTTTTAAAAAACATTGAAATTTCTGTTTTTTACTTTTATTTCATTTTTAAAGAAAAAAACGCAACTTAAACAGTCCATACATTTTCGATTGGATTAAGGTCAGGTGATCTAGCTGGCCACTGAAGTACCTTAACTTGTGCTAAATTTTTGAGCAGTATTGTACATATCAGAGGTAATTTTTTCTTTCTCTTTGAAGTATATTGATGACATTCTCTCCATTAAATACGATAATTCCTTGCATCATGACGGACTGAGGGTGCTTGGTGTGATATACTGGTGGTGATCTGTAATCCTTCTGCACAATTAATCTGTCATTTTTTTATAAAGCACACAGTCAACACTGAAACGTTTTCAGCTGATTGAGAAGCTTCTTTGATCGCTTCGGTCTCAAAGTTCTAAGTCCTTTTGTCAAAAGCTGACATATAGGTCGGGTCACATTGACTTTTTCAAGTGTTTTTAGAGTTCTTCTGACAGTCCTCTCACCAACGTTGAACAGCTTTGCTGTCTTTCAGATGGATACAAATGAATTCTTTTCAATATACACTACCGTGCAAAAGTCTCCGCTCATTTGTAATATTTCAATAAAGTAACAAAAGTTTCCAAGAAAATTGCGTTTATTTTTAATTGTTTATTAAACAATGAATTAGACAGTAAATACAATACATTTTAGGATGATTTTAAATATATAAAATCAAGAAAATGTTAATATACAAAGTTGTAAATGTTAAATTTTATTTTCATCAATATGAGACCCCTTGGAGCGTATAACAGCAGCACATAATCTTGACATTCGGGCTAATAATTTATTCATGGTTTCCGCTGTTATCTCATTCCAAGCTTTTTGCAAACGTTCCCATAGCATTTGCTGATTAATAAAAGATGTTTCACCTTCTTCTCTGATCTTCCGATCCAGTTCATCCCACAACTTTTCGATGGGTGATAGATCTGGTGATTGAGGAGGCCAAGTCATAATTTTGCAAACTTTTCCCCTTTCTTTTAGTTTCAAATAATTTTTGCATAATCCAGATGCATGTTTTGGATCGTTGTCCTGCTGCATGATGAATCCTTTCCCAATTATACAAGTACCAGATGGAATCGCGTGCTTAACCAAAATATTATGGTACATGTGTTTATCCATGGTAGATGTGATTTTAACTAAATCTCCAGTTAACCCATTGCCAAAACATCCCCAAAGCATAATATTACCACCTCCATGTTTTACAGTACTTTGTATACATTGAGGAAGCACTCTTTCATTAGGTAAACGCCTAACATGCACGCGACGTCGGGTACCAAAAAGTTCGAACCTACTCTCGTCTGTCCATAGAACTTTCTTCCAATCTTCTAATCCCCAATTTTTATGCATTTTTGCCCATTCCAATCTTTTCTTCTTATTTACTGCCCTCAACAAAGGTTTACGTGCAGCAATGCGTCCAATTAAGTTGACTGATCTTAGTCTTCTTTTTACAGTATCAGTTGATACTGGCTTTACCCTTGTTTTATTGAGTTCTGCTGTTAAAATTGTGGCTGGAATTTTTCTATTTCTTTTGCTGGACACAACAATAAACGTATCTTCTTGCCGTGATGTAACTCTTGGTCTTCCAGAACGTGATCTGTTACTGTTGGAACCAATATCATGCAATCGTTGTAGAGCATATCTCACACCTGATTCGGATATTTTTAACCTGGAAGCAATTTTTCTATATGAATAACCTTCTTCACGTAAAATACATATTTTGCCACGAAGTTCTTCACAATATTCTTTCTTTACTTTCACCATTTCTCAAATTCTTTATTAAATTCAAGACATTAAATGCGCACACTAATGCCATTTTCAAGTATAAATATAAACATAAGTCTATTAAAAGCAACCAATTAAAATTACTGAAAACATCCTTACCATGCCGGAAAGTATCATACTACTGTCAAACCTAAGCTTACAAAAAATATTTTGGTTAAAACTTTTGTGCAGTTTTAAATTTAATAAAGAATACTGAAGAACTTTATATGTATTTTACGTGAAAAAGGTTATTCATATAGAAAAATTTCTGCCATGTTTTTAGCAGCAGAACTCAACAAAACAAAGGTAAACAAAAAGAAAAGGAAAAAGTATGCAAAATTATGATTTGGCCTCATCAACTTTTTATATTAACATTTTTTTCTTTTTATATATTTAAAATCATCCTAAAATGTATTGCATTTACTGTTCCTTGCAAATATTACACATGAGCGGAGACTTTTGCACGGTAGTGTACCTTTCAAGCTTTTCTGTGAACTTTTCCTAAACTTTTTGTTCACTGGAGAGGGCATTTGGGCTCTCTCAGCTCTTTCACGTTTTTTGTAGAATATAGTTTTAGACATTCCAGAAATACGAATCATTTCACGTGTAGGCAAACCTGCGTAAATTAAATTTAAAATTTCGGTTCATTCGGCTTCCATTGTAAAACTTTTAACTAAAATATTTTTTATTCACAATTTTGTTCAAATCTAAGACGTTCATTGAACATTAACCAACAAAAACAAATTGCGGAAGTATTTTTTTTTACATCACAAAACCTAGCCTAAAATTAGTTCGAGAATCGCTGCCGCACCCTGTATACAAACACATAAAACTGATCAAATTTTAACAAAAATTTACTTAAAATAACAACGAAGTGGGGAAGAGATTTGGATATAAAAATACTTTTCGTTGAGACAGTTTAAGGAAAACTGAGAGTAAAAATATTTTCTTGTTGTATTTCCCAGTAAAACTTTACTAATGTCTTCTTACATTTTCTCTGACGACATCTCAAAGTTCTCTACCGCAAGAAAACAAGACAATGTGCTGTCATTTCCTTTCGCTTAAATGTATTGTTAATGTATCATTATGTATACAAATGTATCATAATGTATACAAATATATCATAATATATACAAATTTATCATAATGTATACAAATATATCATAATATATACAAATGTATCATAATGTATACAAATAGTTTCCTTCTCATCAGGATTAGAATTATTTCTTGAAAGAAAGTTATTTTTTTTCTAAAAGTAAAAATTAATTATTTTGTTATTTTTAAAGAAATAATAACTTACATTTAAATAATTTGTATTTAAAGAAATTATTTTTGAAAAATTTTAAAAATAGTATCATAAATTAATCATTACTTACTAAAGTTAATAACTCATTTTCTCCCAACGTTTAAAATGAAAGATAGAACACAATAATTCTTACCTGACGTTTTGTTTACTTTGCATTAACGGGTTTTGCGCTCTTCTACGGAGAATAAGAAAACTTTAGCTTCAGTATTGTAAATTGGAAATAAAAAAGCTGTTCACCTATCATGCAAATTATATTACATTTAGAAGTAACTTGGGGTACATATTTATTACTTTATTTATTTTTTTTAATTGAAGTTTTAAATGAGAAAATGTTGAAAATTACGACATAAATTGGTGATAGCCAGGGGCGGATACAGGTTGTAAAGATAGGGGGGCACAAATGGGGTGGGGTTTAAGGGGAGGGGTATCCCCCTCCCCTTCTGGGGTCTATAATCAGCCGCCAATGATTTTTAATGAAATGACAACCCAAAATGGACAGTTTCCAGTACCCTTTTCTAACTAGTTTTGTTAATATAACATTTGCAAAATCATTGTTTTTTTTCCAAGAATGAATAGCAAAAACACTTTCAATTCTCAACATTTATATATTGAATACACTTTTACATGTATTGTTGCAATTTCCAAGTACAAAGCAAGAGTATGTTTTTTGATATTACAGAAAGTCAAGACGCAATATTCTACTTCCAACAACTTCTTAACTTACTGGAATAGACTACATACTGTGATAGACAACGCAAGAGTACATATTACATATTATTACATTTTTTTTTTTATTACAGAAAGTCAAAACGCTGGAATATTCGTCTTAATCTACTTTCATCACGTTCTTAAATTTAACTCAAGGGATTGATGAACAGCATTCTTCTTGGATATTGGCCAGCATACATATCTATAACTGCATTTATAGGGAGTGGTATATCTTTGTGTACGTAAAGGAGTATCAGAGCATTAAATCTGTCTTCACCCATGGTACTTCTCATATTATTTTTTATGAATCTTAATGTGGAGTTAGCTCTTTCAACACCAGATGAAGTAACAGATGAGAGGAGTAAAATAAACAATATATTTCTTTCTGCAATATTAATCCGTTTTCGTAAACAACAACAGTTCAGAGTTCATTGACATTCTTTGAAAATTTCTATTCTATTTCACTTTACTCAAATAATAGGTCTTTTTTTGACATTATATAACTTAAAACGCAAACAAAAAATGTTGATAAAAGAAATTACACATTAAATATAAACATTTTAATTTAAACATTTACTTCAAAAATAGATTTTTCAAAAAATTTAAATCAATCTTTTCTAAAATGATACAAGTTTTAACTTAAACCACCATTTTTAATAAAATAGATTGACATTTGATATAAACAAAATCATTTATATTGAAACAAATAGACTTTACGAAAGTTTGTTGTTACTTATTTGCTACCATTTTTATTTTTTTCCCTACAAACCGCGTTATATGAATTTGGCTAATGGCCGTAAGTCATAACGTCAACGTATATATTCTATTATAGAACGATAAGTAGCCTGGACCCTGAATACGCTGTTAGTTTTATAGAGTGAATGTCGTTATCTGACCTGAGAATGGATCGACATAATTATAAATAAAAAAAATTGATCAAATTTTAGGGGGGGCACGAGCCGGCTGTGCCCCCCTCTAAATCCGCGCCTGATAGCTGATGTTATAAAATTAGGTATTTGACAAAAGATCAATAATTTGCTTATAGAGAAATTAATTTTTAGGTCAAGCTAAAAGCAAGAATTTTTTAATTTTTAAGCAAAGATATTGTAAACAGTAACTTTTAAAATATGATGCGTGTGTGATATTAGTTAATGTATTTTAACTATTTAATAGCTTACCTTTACAAAAAAAAGTCAAGATCATTATTTACAATATATACAAAAACTGGTCTTAAAATAACGAGCTAAGTTTTAAACATATAATACTTTTTTTTTACAATAATGTCGTATATCGTATGATCAAAATAATTTTCTCCACCTTAAGTCTAATATTCTTTTATAGAGAAAAATGATTTCGGAAGCGTGGAAATACTTTGATAAAGTTGTAGTAAATGATAAGAAATACGGAGATTGCAAAAAATGCCATAAAAGAATCGCTTGTCCAGGAAGCAGCATAAACGGCCTAATTGGTCACATCAAAAGTTGCGAGAAAAAAGATTTAAAACCATCCAGTTCCAGACCAGTTTTGACTAAGATATCGTTAAACTATCTTCTTGCCAAGTTGACAGCTCTTGATGGATACTCGATTAGGTCCATAACTCAATCTGAAACATTAAGAATGCTATTTGAAAATTATGGGCATAGTTTGCCCAAGTCAGCGTCCACAATTTCAGAAAAAATTAAGATGTTTCATGCTGAAGCCAAATGTTTAATGATCGCTGAATTGGCTGCATTGAAAGCAAAAGGAGAAAAATTTAGTTCTGTCGAAACTTTAAACATTTTAACAATGCAAAAATTAAAAGAATTCGGTATAGATGATGAAGATGTTGCAGGTAAAACTACGGATGGCTGTAGCTGGATGGTGAAATTGGGTACCACGTTTAAGTTCCCACATCAAATCTGCCAGAATCATTCAATTCATTTGAGTGTTTGTGATTTGCTATACGCTAAAAAAGGTTGTCGCGAAAGGTTGTCGCGAAGGTTGTCAGAATTCAAGCAACTTCCTCGGAAGCAGAAAGAGTTTTCTCCTCGTCTTCCAGATTTGTCACAAAGTTTCGTAGTTCACTTTCTGATGAAATGATAAATGTTTTCATCTTTTTAAAATATTACTTTAAAAGATCTTCAGAATAAATACTTTTTTAATATTCTTTTTTTAGTTTTTACTATAGGTACCCCAAGAAGTCTTTATTACAGAGCACCGCGGAAGGGCATTTAACTGAAAGTTCACGCCTTCTTCCTAACCGATGCTGGTTAGAAAGCCATTTATTAGATAAAACTTGTTCGTTAAAAGATTGCGATAAGAAAAATATTTAAGTACTAAGGAATATAAAAATATAATTTTTTAAAAAATTTATTATAAATTATAAATCGAAATATATAAAAATAAAAAAATCAAATATAAGAACAATGTTTAATTATCAACTAGATAGTTTAATTTTTTAATTTATAACAAAGTTTTATCGAAGTTCCGATTTTTTCTCGACTCCGACGGAGTTTTTTCTCGATTTTTCTCGACTCCGGTTTTTGTCGATTTTGGATCCTCTGAGTTTTAGTCATGCACATCTTTTGCCATACCAAAATCTGTTCATAATCATTCTCTTATAAAACATTTGTGCTTCCACCAACATTAAAGTGAATAGAAAAACTTAAAACTATGGTTGAAAACAACGCTTTACCAACAAACATATCAAAACTAATGTGTAGATAGAAAGTAAGTTGATTAGTCTGTTAATATCAGCAGCATCTTAGTTATTTTCAACGGGAAAATACTGCACAAAAACAAAAGACCTGATATGGAAAATTGTAATCAGTGTAAGATAACACTGAGTTAACAACTAAAATTTGGTATAATTAAAATCTGTTGATGTAACTGGGTTATTCACGGTGTCCACACAGGCTAAAAATAAACTATCTCGTTTCAGTTTTGACAGGAAAAGTTGGAAAAATAATTTTGTTTGACGTCAATTTGTTGTGATAAACTGTTTTTGTCTTCTGCTAAGGGCCTTATAAATATATTTAATATAAAAAGGGGTGAGTGGCTAATGGTTAAGATTTGAAGGTATGGATTTGCCATTGAAGTAAAGAGTCGGAGAAACATTAATCTTTCTAGAAAATTGTTGTAATCAGTTTTACATCGGCATGCATACTTATACAGGGTGTCCCAAAAGTCACTAATTTCCTTTGCCTATAACTTTTTATTGGATTTACAAATATATAAAGTGTTAACAATAAATGAGAATTTCATTCGTACAAACCTTTTACATTAAATTTTGTAAATTATGTCTAATAAATGGGCCCCATTTAAGCTCTAAGAAAATTGGGTCCTTTTAGTTAGTTCTCTATAACGAAACGAGGCAAACCCCTTGATATGTTTACAAAATTGGCTCTTTTTTTTTTTTTTAATTGATTAAAAGTTTTTGGCTTGTTTATGTATACTTCAGACTTCAGTAGTCACTCATAAAAAGCTTTAGAGCTTTTTTAACACGCTGACCGGACAAGCCAATTAAAATCACTGTTGCTGGAGATGATGCGATTAGGAAAAATCTGTAACACATCTATTGTTTCTTGAGTAGTAGGGCGGGGCGGGGCGGGGCGGGGCTAATTGAGCAGTTTTTACTAAATAAAACTAAAGTTAGTTAAAACTTTTATTTCTGAACTTTTGACTTTTATATTTTTTTGATTGAGTAATATTTAAGTAAAAATGTTTTTAAAAGAAGCAAAATTTAATAGTTTTAAACCACATTAACATATCTTTTTAAAAAAAAGATTTCAGATATTTTAAATTGTTAAGAGTATTTAATAATGATTAATTTCAAAAGTTTTTATGGATCTTAAAATGTTTACCCAACGAAATTTGTTTCTCCGTTTCCAATAGTGCCGTTTTATTAATTTTTTTCAAACCTCCTCAACTTACCCCGACCAGACAAGGTGATACAAAAGTTAGGTTATAAAAAGAGCTATAATACTTAGGAAAAAATGGCTAAGTATAATCGAAAGTCAAATAAATGGGTAAAATATCAACACTTAAGTGATGCCAGATAAACTTTTAATTTCTTAAGTTCTCTAAAAAATGTTTTTTTTACGAATTTAAGAGAAAAGTAGCAAAAAAATTTATTTTACTTTTTTGGTCCAAAATTGAAAAAGTACCCGTGCAATTCACTTGACAGTTTTTAAGATATTTTAGTTGCCCAACTTGCCCCTATGCTCAACTAGCCTCGCCCTACCCTATGGGCTATATCGTCATCTTGTAAAAATCATATATTCTACAGCTTAAACAATTTTCTTTTGGGCATCAAAAATTTCTCAATCATTTGTCTGTACTATGCACTGTTGACAGTAACTGCGTTCAATGATAAATTAGGTTGTTACTCCACTCCATACAGTAACCTTACGGTGATGTAAAGGCCTTAAGTAGCTTTGCAAAGACTAACAAATATATTAGTTAATTAGTATCAAGCAAACATAAAAACTAGTATAAATATACGTTTAAGTAAATCCAATTTAAGCATAAAAACCAGTTTAGATATACATTTAAATATACATTTAAATAAATACAATTTACACTGGTTTTTATGCTTGCTTGATACAGCCACTAAACTGGTTTTTATGCCTACGACAAGTGACATCAAGTCTAATTTCAAGGATGAAGAAAATGTTTTTACCTTTTCATAAATCCCAATAAATTTTATGGGAAAGTTAACTTAAGTACTAAAACAACATCTTTAATATATTCAATACACAACATCTTCAAATGTGACCAAAATAACAAAATTAGGTGAAATAGTTGGTCTTATATGTTACTAGTTAGAGTAACGAATCAAAACTCCCAGAAATAAATTTTGCGAGCACACAGGATACCTAACAGCTCTATCTTAGATTGATAAACAGTAGTTTACTGCAGTTCAGTTGCGTATCTATCTATCAATCTATTTTTTTAACAGCCTTATATAATAGAGCTGCACGGATATGGAATTTTTGCCCGCGTTCCCTCCCATTCCATGTCATAATAACTGTAATATAAATCGAAACTTCTTTATACCATATAAAATATATATATATTCGGAGCAAGTAGAGTCACGTCTTTTGAGCCTCTGTTATGTGGATATGGGACCTAAAAAAAAAGCCTAATATACACCAAGTTTTACAGTACGTGTGTGTTACAAAACATTAACAGCCCTAATATCTTGTATATGGCAAATCTGCCATATATATTGCATATTATTTTAAGAGGACAGCTTTATTGCTCCAAAATGTAATTTTGAATTGAATAAAAAAAAACGTTTTGAATTTTTAACATTCTTTTAAACAAATAGTATTGTTCTTATCACTATACTATAGGAAAAACAAAGACTGCTACTCACTGTCTTTGTTTTCCAATCATTTAATGACAATAATAATAGTCTTTGTTCACATATGGCCATAAAGAGCATGTTAGAAAAGGATCTTTCAAAATGCGACCGAGGTGTAATCAGCACTGACATCTGGATCTCATGCAATAATGTTTAATCCATGGCGGAGACTCTTCATTACAGCACCAAAGAGTTAGTTAAAAGTATTGAGCCATTCAAAATGTTCAGAAATTGAATTGTAATGTGAGACCAAGCTTCAAATATGAAAGCTGCACTGAAGGAGTCAGAGACTATTGCTGATCTTAATAGTGGTTCAATCACGTGCATTGACCACAAGCTTTACGTGGCCCTGGAACGGACTGTCAGCAGGCTAATATTGAGGCGGCTATTGATGCATGCCCGAATCCATCACTCTCCTCTTGCTGAAGGGGTGTTGAAAAAGAAGTGCCTCGAAATGTATGGTAATATTTTTTTTTTTTAAGTAGATACGAACTCATAATGTTAAACTTCAACAACTTTTTCAATTTTTATTTTTTTTTTTTAATTTTTATTTTTAATTTTTATTTTTAATTTTTATTTTTAATTTCAATTTTTACACGAACACCAAATTTTCATACGAACTTTTTAAAGAGTTTACAATTTCTTTTATGCATGAAACTTTTGTTTTAAGTTTTTCTTTTTTTTATTTTACAATCCTACAGAATTTTACAATCCTACAGAAAGATTAGTGAATTGGATGAAACTTTTTCCGGATGATGCTCCTTGATATAGTCTAGCTCCGAAGTGCTCTGTGTGCTCTCAGGGCTGACAAAAAGGAACGGTACACCTATTCCTACCAATGAACAATTTGAGCTGGTTGCAACCATCCTGCTATTCCTGACCACATGCCAAATCAATCATCTCTGAGTCAATGTCGGGTGTAAACGATAATTCAACTGGCTATTTTTTCCCGTGAACTTTGGGAAGTCAGACGAGAAAACAGTGGTTTTTGCGCTAATGCAAATTTTCATCTACCGGAACAAATATAATTCCTGCGGCTTTTCTTTGATCTTAATGAAGTATCGTAAAGTTTCGGGGGGTTAATCATTAAATGCGCCAAAATTTAGTTAAATTATCAGTGCTATTTAGAAGCAGTATAACAAAAGAAAAAGATAATTTAAAGTATGCTTTTAAAAAAGTTTGTGATTTATTTTTTATTAAATTTTTGAAGGATTACGAAAAAAGAAGCTTTAAAAGCTCTCGGCACTGGCATATTAACCCCGTCCTTAAACCTGCAAAACGTAATTATGTTTCGCCATTATTCATTTTTTTAAATAACCAAAGTTTTCTCGTCTGACTTCCCAAAGTTCACGGGAAAAAAAAGTCAGACGAACTATCGTCTATGTCAGGTGATAAGAAAATTACAATAAATAACGCACTGACAGTTATTATTCAACTTGTATACAGGTGTGCTTCTCTGAGAATAAAAAAAAAATTGGAAAAACAGTGTCACTGGAGTAGGTCCTTTCATGGTTGAGCTTATTGTAGAGTTCAAGAATCGATACCCAAGAGGAGGCTGTGACATCATGCCTTATGCCTGCTACACCACTTCTTGAAAGACCAACAACTGCATGCTCATGGTGTCAGGAATGAGATCTTGACAACTTGAAAGTCAGTCATCCAACAATAGCAGAATGGATGACAAAACAGCAAAGCACAATCAATATCTTATTTACTTCTAATCTAAAGCTATGTGAATTTTAGTTTGAGGATACGAAGTCATACGGGGGTACACAAATTTTTTAAAAATTATTCTAAAATATACAATTTTAGATTAAACTAAGCAAAATTATACAAAGTTTACTAAGCTTTTAACTTCCTTCCTTTTCAGACTTTGTCCAGCCAATTTAGGCAGGCAAATACTACAGCTGTAAGGTCCTTCGATTTCCGTTGAGTGGACAAAGTTAAGAGAAACAACTGTGATAGATTCAAAGATTGATGTGCTTGACTGGTCCTTGAAGGACATCGCAAAGAGATCCCCATCTTGTCAGGACTTGCACCGGAGTATTATTGCCTGCCAGCTTCAAGTGAGAGGGCCTTCAGTGAAGCTGGACTGGTGGTCCACGAAAAAAGATGCAGGTTGTCTCGAGAAACCACTTCATCAATGAGAACTTTGACCTGTTAAACTTCCTTATGCCAGTTTGGGAGTACCGCTTCATGGAAGAAGGAAAATGGAGGCTAGACTTGGCTCAGACAGCGATCAAGATGCAAGGGTCTTACCTTATCTTTTGTATATTCTGTACTTCTCTAATGTTATTGTGCTGTATGCTTCAACTTTTTATCATTTATGAATTAGAACTTAGAAGGGCAGAGATTACTTCCACATACTCAACTAGTAATCACTTCACTTTAAATCCATAAGTCTTTGAGTCTAAACATAGGTAGCTTTTTCCAGATCTGAGGGATAGAGTTGGACTAGAAGAGAAGAGTATAATAGCACTGGCACAGCCACATACTAGTTTTCACTTATCACTTCACTTCATTTTAAAATTATAGAAGTTGAAGTTGATCTTGAACTTGAAGTCACTGAACTAAAAACTTTAACGAATTCACGCGACGTTCGTTCGTTTACTTTTTGTACACATTCGTTTCATTTACATAAACGATTTCGAAAACAGTTTATTTTTGGAAGCGAACTTGAAAGCCGTTAGATATTTAAAACAATTTTGATACTCGT
This sequence comes from Hydra viridissima, assembly GCF_058129835.1. Taxonomy (NCBI): domain Eukaryota; kingdom Metazoa; phylum Cnidaria; class Hydrozoa; order Anthoathecata; family Hydridae; genus Hydra; species Hydra viridissima. The sequence continues at coordinate 1,635,627 of NW_028324310.1, forward strand.
CATTTTCAAGTTTATACAACTTTTTACGATTTTGAAAATATATTTTATTCGAATTAACACAATTTTGAAAACCGTCAAGTAATATTTCGCACAACTTTTAGCGATTATGAAACACGTCTGCACACAACTTTTAGCGACGTCGAAGTTTTTTCTGACGACTTCGAAATACGACGACCTCAATTGTTTTATCTAGAAAAAACTGTTACCAGTTACAACACATACAAACGTCAGTATATTATCTTAAAAAAAATTCTTAGATACATTCAAATAGATAATTTTCAAAAGTTCCTAAGAACGATGCACGTAGGAGTATTTGACGATTTTAGCTGGCCAAAATTGGAATTATTAAAAGTGACCGTACCCACTTAATTACCTACCCTTATTATCTCTCGATAATGGTCGCTTAATGAGCAGTTAATGGTTTGGTTATAAAAGTAGTAATTGGAACTACACAGTCTAGTTAAATATCCGATCTATATCTGCGTGGTTCATTTTATTTACGAGCGATTTTAGTGGTGTTTATTGAAGCTGTGTACAAGTGTTTACAACAGAAGTTTTACAGTGTTATATCATGGATGAATCTATGACAGGTATGTACATTATTTACTCTTACTACCGTTTTGAAATATTAATTACCACAAAAGTTATGTACCATGAAACTTAGCATTTTTTTAACGAATTTTAAAGTAAATTTTGACTTTAAAAGTGAAAAAGTTGTAGTGCGCATTGAAACCCTCTTAGTTTTTTTCGTTTTTCTATGAGTTTATACCACTAGCTATTTAAAAATTATAAGTTCAACTGCCTGTTGATGCCATTTAAACTTTAATCATGTTCTAAGCATATCAAGGTCCAAGATGAATTTTTCAACTTAATTTTTTTTTCTAGATGGGTCATCAGGAATGCAAACAATCTCTCGTTTGGATTTCTACAACAGTATTCAGCAGCAGGAGGCTCCAAATTTCAATGAAAAAATGGACTTAGCTGATCAAAATTTGTTATTAAGAAATCAATATACCGAAGAACTAAAAACAGTATACAAGCGTCAAATGTCGAGGTTGAAAGCTATTTTTAGAAAAATGTGGTCGTCTTCATCCAGAACTCATGAAATATTTATTAAGAAGCATGGCCCTTGGCTGCAAGGGAGTTTCCAAATACCGGGTACCCCATCCACTTCATCATCAGCAGGACGACCAAGAAAAAGTTTTGTCGATTCTAGTGAACGTTCAAAGAGGAGAAAAACAGAACAGCTCAGGAAAGATGTGGAACCAGAAGCTATTGTTTTTGCAGCTGAAACTTGTTTGACAACAAGTGGCAAAAGAAGTGCTGCAACCGTCCTCAAAGATCTTAAAACATCTCCCAAACGAGCGGGAAAGTATAAAAAAGCCTATCGCAGCAGTCTTGAACCTACAAAAAAATCATTGACACCGTTAGAGGCTCTTTTAATATTTACTGACGCAGGCCTAACAAAATCTCAATATGAAATCGTACGTACAAGTGACAAGAAGCAATGGCCCTGCTACAGTATTTTGGTCGAAGAAAAAAAAACATGCTATCCTGATCCTGATTCGTTCACAGTCACAGAAAGTTTAGCTGAAGTAGACTTACAAAGTCTGTTAAACCATACTGCCGAAAGATTGGCGTTGTATTTAGAAGAAGTTATCAAGAATCTAACGGAAAGTGGGCGTAAACATATGAAATTATCTACGAAATGGGGTTGTGATGGCTCCCAGCAGACACAGTTTAATCAAAAGTTTGAGGATGACTCTAATTCTGATGCCAGTATATTTCAATGCTCAATGGTTCCATTACAGCTAACTTGTGGAATAAATAAAAAGGTTATCTGGCAAAACCCTACACCATCGTCTCCAAGATTTTGCAGGCCAATTCGAATTAGGTTCATAAAAGAAACTGCTGATGTAATAGCTGAAGAAATTGCTTACATGGAAAACAAAATTGTAGGCTTGAAACCAACTCAACTTCAAGACATAGCAGTAGAACAAAGTCTGTAACGCAGCAACCACCACTAAATCGACCATGCGATGTTATATTTGTGGAGCAACATCAAGATAATTTAATGATTTGGACAGAACATGCGTTGACAATCAAAGCAGCTACAAATTTGGACTATCCATTCTGCATGCTAGAATACGGTGTTTTGAAAGTCTCCTTCACCTATCATATAAATTGCCTGTAAAAAAATGGCAGAAAAGGCTGAATGAAGATGAGAAGAGACTCTTCTCAGATAGGAAAAAGAAAATCCAAGATGAATTCAAGAGCAAAATGGGCATTCTTGTCGACATACCTAAGGTTGGATTTGGGAATACCAATAACGGCAACACAAGCAGGAGATTCTTCAACGACCCGGAAACATCTGCAGATATCACTGGAGTAGACTTCCGTTTAATTTCCAGAATGAAAATTATCCTAGAAGTAATTTCCAGTGGCCACAAGATTGATGTAGAAAAGTTCAGACAGTATACTTTGTATACTGCAAAGCTTTATGTGGAACTATACCCCTGGTGTCACATGACTCCAACTCTGCATAAAGTTTTAGTACAGGGTCCTGATATAGTAGAGAATGCGCTTTTGCCAATTGGACAATTGTCGGAAGAGGCTGCTGAAGCCAGAGATCCCCATCTTGAAAATTTTCTAGAAAAGATTGTAACCAAGATATCATCAATAGGTTATTGTTAACATCCGACCCTCTGTTGTCCAGCATTGGGAAAAAGAAACACAAACTTACAAAGCCTTTTTCAAAAGAAGCTGTGGAATTGCTTCTTCCTGGAGAAGTCCAAGATTCCGACACTGAAAACAACGAAAATGAAGAATATTCTGACAATGACGAAGTGGAATCTAATTAAATATCAAAATATAGTATGTTATTTACCATAATAAAGTTTGAAAAATAATATATCTTTTATTTCCTCAAATCCTATTGAATAGAATAAAATGTAATCCCTAAAGTACCCATCTTTCCCCTATATTGAACGCCACTGGCTAGGATTTGTACAAAAAACATTTAATTTACAATTTCTTGTCATATGGTAAAGTTTTCAGCTGTTAAAAAGAGAGAAATAATTTTGGCCAGCTAAAATCGTCAAATACTCCTACGTGCGATGTTAGAATTTTCCATAAAGAATTGTGCTGATAAATAGCTAATAGAAACTCGTAAGTCTATTGATAGTCGGCTTTTACACTGCTTAAGTAACCACAAAAAAAGAACCAAAACAGTGTGAAAACTCACTTCTTGGTCTTCATGGGATAATTTTGTAAAACATTTTTGTTATTAGAAATTAGGGTTTTATGAAATAAAGCTGTGACCTTTTAATTTTATTTACATGACTCTAGTTCGACTAATTTTAATGTGTATTTACAACTCAGACTAGAGTCAATACATAAATATTTATCAATAAAGCGAATAAGTGGAATGTTTTGCAAACAATTTTTTCCGTTATTTCTGTTGATAGTTATAATAATGCTGTTAAGTAAAATGCTAATTTTTGTAAAAAAATATTGTGAAAATGATTTGTTGACACTAATCTATTACTTTTCTTTTGAACTCTTAATAAACCTGAATTATGAGTTATTTCCGTGGTTTCTTTAGCACAGTTTGTATCTTGGGGGTTTGAAGTTAATTTCCGTCATAATAAAGTAGCACAACCGAAAGTAATTTTCAATTGACACATTTTTCGTGAGTATTAGTGATTACACGAACTACTGGTTTTTGTTGCATCATTAATATCTACCACAAAATTTTATTAAAGTGACGTGACAGCCTACACGTCGACCATTCCTAGAACGGAATTTTTGGTCCGCCCTCTATTCGAGTGTTAAAATCAGGATTAAATACCTTAAATGTAATAATCTTATGAAGGTCGTAAATTTATTAAGTTATTCAACGTGAAATCTTTTTTAACGGGCCTTTGGTTTCTCGTAAGTCCACCCTCCTCCCCGGGGGCTTTAAGGAAAGCTTTCAAACAGAAGTTTTACAGCTCACAAACTCGAACAAAAATGGATTGAAATTTTTTTTTATGAATGATGATTTGGATTTTGTAAAAATGTTTAGCAACAGTTATTGATTTTGTTTTAAAAAAAAAATTCAAAAATAATTGTTGAAGTTCACGAATGTTTCTAGCCCCTTTTTTGAAAATTCCAACCTCATATGAAAAATGACCTTTCTAATACTGATTCAAATTGAATGGCATATACTACCGCACTGACTTTTGGGATACTTCATTTAAATCTACTCATGAGAGCGTCTACACTATGTAAGAAGATTGTTGATTACAGTGTTAACTGGACTTACCTACAGTTTATTCTTTTATATTACAATTTTTTTCGATTATATAGCTGATTAATTTTTTTTTTAACCGCTTTTTTAGCTATTAATTACGATGAGTTAATAATATGCTTAAGAAGTGTTAATAATAATGTTAATAGAATGTTAATAATACATTTTTAATTTAATCCTAAACGCTATTGTTTCCGTGTATATTCTTCAAACGTAACCTTCCTCAACAAAAAAGTCTTATTGTTTTAATGGTTTTAAAAGCTAAATATTTTAAATTAAGTGTTGAATATTTAAATATTATAACAACAGTTACCGTTGATAAAAACCTGGGTGCTCATTCGTTTGAGAGGTGATTTTTCTATATTCCGGGATGTTAGAAGCAGACTGAAGTTTTCCGGCTTAAATGCTGTTGACTTTTAACAGCGTTTAAAAAATAAATCTCAAATAAGCCTAAGATTACTAGTTTTGATTACTCTATTTTAAAAACTTAATTTTGTTTGATTTAAATTTGCAGATTGTTTTTTAACAATCTGTGCATAAAACGAATTATTACTCAGCACAAGATCAGTTCATCCTTGTCTTTATATCAAATAAAACAAGAATAAGAGTTATAAGTGGCTCTTATGCTTTTGTAATTGTACAAACTAAAATCTAACAGTTTTAAATCCGCACTAGCTCTGATAACGCAATTACTTGGTTTAACCACCAACTTGGTTTAACCACCAACTTGGTTTAACCACCAACTTGGTTTAACCATATCGCGACCTAAAATAAATGTTTTGGTTATTGGCATAACGCAATCAGACATTTGAAATAATCAGTTCGATTGGAATGCACATCACGTAAAAATATAGACATTTTATTTTAAACTCCTTAAGATCAAGTAAATAGAAAATATTAAACGACAGAGAAGATATTTTGAAATTATTGCTATTACTGGTGTTTTGCCGCATTTGTTTGCTTTTAGCCTAATTGGCTCCTTTTTTTGTTTTTGTAATAAATATTTCAAATAATCAAACGTTTTTTTTTCGTTTTTTTTTATATATCTTAAATTTGCAATTCAAAATTAATTTGCTTCTTAATATTTTGAACCTTTTTTAGTTTAATAAATATTGATAACACTCGTATTTTTAAACATTCGTATTATAATACAACTAATAACAGTACCAATAATAAAAAATTACTATATATTTACAATATAAATATATAGTAGCCCTAACGGTTTACTTTATATTTGTAAAACTCTTGATTTTTAAAATTTATTCGTGTATAATTCCTAAAAGTAAGAACTTTTGACATATTAGACAACTATTTAAAGTAGTTTTGCATAATTATCTATATAATATTCTTAAATATATAATATACTGAACTAAAAACGCGTGTATGAAATTAATTTCACTTAACTCTTTTTTAAAAAAATCGAATTTGCCGTAAGATTCGTTAACAAATTTGCTAAAAGCTCACTTTAATAATCAAACTATCTTCACAAAAAACCTGAACAATCATTTCATTTGGGATGGTTTTATTCAATTTTATTTAGAATGCTCGTGAAAAAGATTCCTCAAAACTGTTTTCATTCCTATCCCGACCATAAGAAACAAGTTGATTATAAGTTATGCGTTCGATAAAAGAACGGTTATAAAGCCAAATTTGGAGAGATGTAATTAAATTATATATAGTAGTATCTACAATTTTGTTTTGTTTAATGTAAAAATTTATGCTGCTCCATATTGCAATTATACTGTATAATATTATTAAAGTAAACGAAATTTATATTATGAAGTCATTTTGTTTAACTTCTAAATTTTTTTATTGGGCGGCTACCTAGTTAATATCCAGCTGTGGTAAAATTTTATACGGTGGTACCTTCGTTTTTAAGTTTAATTAGTAAAGAGCGCTTTTTAGTCAGAACTGTTAACAAGTAAAATTATATAGCTTTATTAAAATAATAAATTTGAAAATTTATTATAATAGTTTTTTAAAGAGTTAATCCTTTACAGTAAAGCAACAGAAACTAATATACATTTTTGTATTATACGTTTAATTTGTCTAACAAAATGTTATCAAAACCATCACCTATTTAAAATTCTAGCATATATAGTTAAACATTTTTCTGACTTCATATTTCTACACACTTCCAAATATGTTCTTTTTTTAACTATTGATGTCTTTTAACTTATTAAAAAATAATAACTTTTGGTTTATAAGAAATGAATAAAAACAACCTTGATGAGTTAAATTCAGTGGCATGCTTCCTGAATGTCATCTAATATAATTCATTAATGCTGTGTAATGGTTTACATATATTAATTAAGATTCAAGAGATAAATTCTATGATAACTTAATGGTAGTTAAATATTTACAACTGTCACATAAAAAGGTGGTTTCTGAATCATAAAAATAAAAGTGAAGTTTAAATTATTAACTCTCAGTATTTCAAACTGTGTGGATTGATATAAAAACTCCAAGGACAAAGTTTCAAAGAATTTGGGCAATATTTTTTGGGTAACCTAAGCAGGTTTTCCATCCTCTCACTGTTAAAATTAAATCAAATTTGTTTGATAATTTAAATTAGATGTATATAAATACTATTAAAGTAATAACCATTCAATGTTGCAGTAGTTTTCATTTATTTGAACGCAGTTCTCTTTTTATTTGAACAAGGTTTCATTTCTTTTTCTTGAAATTTTTGGCAGTGTTCATGACAATTTACAACTTATGCTTTTACTCTCCTATTACAATTCTGGATAAGTGCAACTCCTCTTTTAGCTGCATTTTCAAATTTCTTTGATTTATTTTTGTATTTCTACTAAATTAAATTAATTTCCAAGAAATTCTTTGGAATTTCAAACATAAAAAAAGTAAATGAAAGATTTCTGATAGATTTTGTAAATCTGAGCAGAATTGATATATATATATATATATATATATATATATATATATATATATATATATATATATATATATATATATATATATATATATATATATATATATATATATATATATATATATATATATATATATATATATATATATATATATATATATATATATATATATATATATATATATATATATATATATAGTTCTTGTCCTTTGTGCTGTAGTCATCATTTGCTTTTTGTTTGTTTGTGGAAACATCAGCTTAAAAAAAATGTTAAAGTAACTAGTCCCTTGCTCAATTACAAGTTAATGACAATGAAATGTTTGAAGAATAGCTATAGTAAGATTTAGTTGAAGATTTAAATTATTTTTGGAATCTGTACTCCTGGTATAAGCTAGTGCTAAGCTCTCAGTTAAACTTAAACCACAAATAAGATGATGGAGATCACTGGAAATTGTTCACATAAAGGATATATCTTTAAATTGATTTTTCCATCTATATGTACTAATATAAAATATCAGGCTACATAAAAGAAGCAAGTTTCTTTCAGATTAAAAATTGTCTTACATCACAATCTATCTTTCAAAGGTTTCAGGTAAATACCTGGTATTTTCATGTCCAGTGATGATCACTGAAACTCAATCAAGTAGCTATATACCAGTGATGTTAAGAAGCATTTCTTTTTATCCATATTACTGTCAACTCCTTATGTGTATCTTTTTTTGCAGTTTTTCTTTGAGCACAAAGGAAGACAAGATCCTCTGGTATAAATTTAACTTGACCAGAATCCTGGTGAAAAATATTGAAAAAGATAGAAGCTTACAAAATGTTGCTTCAAACCTGATTTTTTCTGAGAAAAAATGGATGCTCTTGAAATGTCTTTTATAAGAAAAAACTAATTCCAACTTTGACAGACCTACAACTATGACTTTATCCACAATGCTTCACCGATAGCCTGTGTTGAGCTCTCACAAACAGTTTGGCCAACTTTCTTATAAAATTAGAAAAGTCAGGTTAAAGAGTTTCATAGTGTTCATAGCTTTTGTCTCAAGTTTTCAATATAGTTCATTGTTTGTTTCAGATATGGAAGAACTCTGCAAGCAAAATTAGTATCAATCTGAGTCTGAATACAATCAATAATGGTATTAAAAATTATTTGATTTCCAAATATAATAAAACGAAGTTTGTATTCAAACATTATTTATAATAATACTCTTTATCACTAATGAATGTAATAGTAAGATAACTGTTAAAACACTCAGTGTATACATAGATTTATAAAACACAATTGCTATTAGGGGGACTTTAGGTACAGTGGTTCATAAATTTTTTTTTTTTTTTGGCACAATAATAGAAATATGTCTGTATTATATATATATATATATATATATATATATATATATATATATATATATATATATATATATATATATATATATATATATATATATATATATATATATATATTACAAGTTTCACTACCAATTTTTTTTTTTTTTTTATTACTATTACTAAATATTAATATATTAATCTGCATTTATGATAAGTCAAGCTATTTATGAAATAATTACTAGTTTTGACTAATATTTTTTTGTTTTTATTTTTCAGAACATGCTTTAAAAAAAATTTAATACTTGAATATCCTTAAAATTCAATTCACAAGGTGAAGTCTTTACTACTTACTAAAGAAATATGGATTAATAGCTCTATGTAATATTTATAGCTGTATGTTCAAAAATCTTATGTTTTCACTTTTTTAAATGCTGCTGTGATTTATGTTTGTAGTTTCTATTTATTGGGTTTGAAAGAAAATCTTTGTTAAAATTAATATTTATGGCTTCACATTTCTAGTGAAGTTTATCAGGCTTATAGCTTTGAAAAAATTAGAATAATGTAAATAAAGTTAATAATTTGTTTTCATCCACAGTCATCATGCCATTGTTTGGTCCATCTAGAAAGTCACCTCAAGAGATTGGTAAGAATCTGCATGAATCTCTAACAATCTTGAAATCTGATACGTCTGATAAGAAATCAGAGAAGGTTATTATAATCTTTTTCTTTTTATTTATCTTTTATTTTCTTGTATTTAGTTAAAATTTTATCCTTATTTATTTTAAGCTTTTCATGTAAATAATTTAATCTTGTTCATGTTATAAAATTCTGTCCAATGCCAATTAAATTATTCCCCTTTCAATAATCTTCTGCAAAGCAATACTGAGTACTTTACACTGGTTAGCTGATTAAATTTAAAATATATTCAGAACTTGCTTATCTTCCATCTTATTCCTCATTTAATTATTGCATTAGCTATTGCATTGTTTTTTTTTGTTTTTAATTTTGTTCAACTTTAGGCTTTTGAAGATATCAGCAAACAGTTGCAAGCATGTAAAACTATACTATATGGATCAGGAGGCAAATTTTATCTTTATACCTTATGGAAAAAAATATGGAAGAATATTAAAATAATATATTAATATTAACACAAGTTTTAAAAGTCTGTTAATTTTACATATTAACAAGTAGAATAGCCATCAGTAAAACCTAATTTCAAATATTCTAAATTATTTATAAGCAAGATTAATACATTAAATTTATTTACAAAATGGCTTGGCAACTTAAAAAATGACTTGGTAGCTAAATAAATAGTCGTAATAAGAAGGGATTATTACTTGTGTTTATAGATAGAAATAAGTTTTATAATAATTTTACTTTTAACATTTAGAACAAGATCCACAGCCTGAATTGGTATCACAACTTGCTCAAGAATTCTACAATTATCATATGTTTGCTCTTCTTGTGGCTAATCTTTCTAAGTTAGACTTTGAGGTAAAAAAAACACTATCTTTATCTTTTTAAACTAAAAGGTTAATAAAGCAATTTTTATTGTCCTTTATATTTAGTTTACTTTTTTATTTTTCATAAAGTACATTAAAGTCATATCCATAATCGTTTTCAATGTTAAAAGAACAGTTTTATTGATAAAAAAAAAAAAAAATAGAGTGTATTAGTTACTGTTTTAAATTGCTGCTTATTTAAATAAATTTTTTGCATGTTTAATAATTTTTGTCAAAAAATATCATTAATTATTAGCTATTAATTTTAAACACCAGCTTCTTTATGTTATAATTAATAAATAAAAAAATGTTTTTGTATTGATAAATTTAGTCAAAAAAAGAAGTTGTGCAGATCTTTGGTGTTATGCTACGAAGACAAATCGGAGCACGATCTCCAACTGTAGATTATATTGAACAAAACAATGAGATTCTTTTTCATCTTCTTAAAGGGTATTTATTATTGTAATTTTATTTCTTTTTAGATCTAATTCTAATATACAAACCATTCAAAGACAGAAAAATATTTCAATATAAATAAAGTAAAATAACTTGATGAGTTTTTAGTAAAGATTTTTAGCTCAACTCTTGTTTAAAAAGGAAAAAATGATGCTTTAAGTACCTTATAACCATTCTGTCTCAAAAATTAACCAGTTGTCTAATCATATGATTGGTGCATTATGTTTATTTTTTGGTTTCCATGGTTTCAAAAAAAAAAAAAGGAATGGGGAGAGTACTAAACAACTGAAATTTAAGCCTGCCTTTATTTACCAAATTTTAAAGTTAAACCTATGCAAACTTCTAACATCATTTTATCTATTTTGGTGGGGGTGATATTCAACAAGATTCTTGTTATTTTGTATAACACAGATCATTAAGCACTTGCAAAACTTGTTGTGAACAGTGAACATTATCTATGGACAATATTACCATATGATTCATTCTAATTGTACATTTGATGACCTTATGATGTTGCCATGTGTTGTTATTTTTAATACTCACAGTCTTAACTCTAGATTATTTATCTTTTGACCCTAAATTATTTGTTAATCATTAATTTCATCTATTGGACAATTAGTATTGTTGTTGTCAAGTGACAATGCTAGGTGATATGACCCATAAGAAGGCCCCAGTTAACTTTGGGTTGTTATATTACAGAGTTTTGATTTAAATTATGCCAGTAATATGAAGCAGACCAAATATATGGGAGATTATATTTGATAGAAAATATATGGGAGATTATATGGGAGATTATATTTTTATTTGATAGAAAGTGTTAATTCAACTTCATCGAAAATATTTTTTCTCACCATTCAAAATAGTATAAATGAAAAATGTTTTTTTTTTTTTTTTTTTTTCTAAAGGTAGTTAGAGCAATGATCTTAGACTTTATAATTTATTTTTTAAATTATTAACTTAAAAGTTGCAAGCCATTGCAGTAGTTCATATATAGCTCAAATATAAGTGACTCAAGTATAAGAGCAACTGCATACTCTTTCTTAATGGTACATTTTAAAGTAAACTTTTGGTGTTAAGTGATAATCATCATAGGGAGATTTATATGGATTGTCATTTCATAGATCAGTTAACATACTTCAGATTGAAAGAAAATTATTTTATGTGACGAATGACGTTGTTTTAAGCCAAAAAAAGTTGTTCAAAGCTCTTTTTACACCAAATGAGAAGTAGATAAGTTGTAAGTATAATTCTATTACCATCCAGACATTTTTTTTTTAGGTTGACCTTAAAACTCTTCATTGACCTTCATTAACTTTTCACACTATTCTTGTAACTTTTTTTTTATAAATAAAAATCAATTTAAGTCTATTGATAAATTGCATTTTTTTTCTTTCATTTTTTCATTATGATAAGTTAGGTTTTCTGTTTAGGTATGAAAATCCTGAAATAGCTTTAAACTCGGGTATGATACTTCGTGAGTGCATACGTTATGAGTCATTAGCCAAAGTTATTCTGTCAAGTGAAAGATTCTTTGACTTATTCAAATATGTAGAGGACTCTACATTTGATATTGCTTCTGATGCTTTCAGCACATTCAAGGTGCATTGCTGTTTTCTGGAGAGTTATTTTTTATTAATATTAATATTAAGGCCATTATTATTATGATGATGAGTTTTTTGTTCATCCTTATTTAGGAGCTTTTGACTAGACATAAATTGCAATGTTCTCAGTTTTTGGAGCAAGAGTATGATAAGGTTTGGTACTTAAGTCTATTAATAAGTATTTAGCTATAGAGAGGTTTCTGAAATGCATTTTATATTCTTATCTGACCCCTTATTATTTTTTTATGGATTGTTCTATGCAATAAAATGGCAATATATTTAAAGTGTAAGCTTATAAAAATTATTTTTAAAAGTGTATTTTTAAAAAAAAACTCTCACCCTAAAAAAGAGACAAAAAAATGATTAACAAGTTGAGTCACCTTTAATCCCCAACCCCAACACATTTAAGGAGACAGTAGATTTTTTAAAATTGTGAGCCTTATGAACCACCCTACTATACATATATAATTTTCACTCATACAAGTGTTTGTTAGCAAAATTTAAAAGTATTCTGTTAAATGTTGGTTTTTTTATTTTTGGTGTTTTTATTACAGGTTTTTACAAAATATCGAGTCCTTCTTGATTCACAGAATTATGTCACAAAACGCCAATCACTGAAAGTATGATATATTTTGTTGTGACAGCAATTTATTTTATCATTTTAAATTACTAAAAGCTTTTTTAAAATTAACAGTACATGATGCAGCACTATCTTACTTTTTGAAAATATTTTAGCTGTTAGGCGAATTGTTGCTAGATCGTCACAACTTCATTATTATGACACGATACATAAGTAATCCAGACAATCTAAAGCTCATGATGAACATGCTACGTGACAAAAGTCGAAATATACAGTTTGAAGCATTCCACGTTTTTAAAGTACCGATAAATAATATTTATAAATATTTACCGATAAATATTTATTCTTGTTTGATTTGCATTTGATTCTTTTAAATATTTTTTGTTTTGTTCTTCTTGGTTGCACTTTTAATTTTTAATTTTAACTTATCATTGTTGTTGTCATTTTAGTAAACATTTCTTATAGGTTTTTGTAGCCAATCCAAACAAAACTCAACCTATCTTAGACATATTGTTAAAAAATAAAGATAAACTGGTTGAGTTCCTCCTGAACTTTCACACTGATAGGACAGGTACTTTTTTTATTGATATTTTTTCTTTAGACTACAATTAAGATGCAATAATTTTGTAAATATTATTGAACATTTATATATTTTTTGTTTAGAAGATGAGCAGTTCAATGATGAAAAGACATATTTAGTAAAGCAGATAAGAGATCTCCAACATTCTTCATTGACATCTGAGGGAGCAAGTGATCAGTAGTTTTTCTTTGCCCAGTTTAGTTTTTAATGAGTGTTGCAAAAGAGCAAATAAAAAATTAAAATTTTCTTCATCTCACTCAGCTTTTTATAGTTGTGTATTTTTAAATTAGAGCATGTTTATTGTGTGTTTAATTTTTGTTAAGATCTATCTTGCTGTTATAAAATCTATCTTGGTATCATAACATCAATCTTGCTGTAATTGTGTGGTTTAACTGATGAAGCATTTTAACACATTGAGGATATTTAATAAATCTTCTACAAAAAACTATTTTTATAAATAAAAACTGCAGGTTTTAAAAATATAGAGTTTCAAGACTATTCATAAATTGATTGAGATTCTTTTTGCTTTGTTTTTTTTACTGGTCCACTTTATTTCTAATGAAATTATTTAATTCCTTTTTTTATTTGTTGAGAAAAATGTTGCTCTTGTTTTCTTTTATGATTTTGTAATTATTATATAAATGCTAAAATTACCTCGAATTAATTTTTCTTGATATTTTTAATCTTTAATCCCCCTGTTCACTTTGAAATGTTTTTTTGTTTTTTTAATAGAATTTTAAATTACTGCTATTTAAAATCGAAGAAATAAAAAACATGGAGGCATGCAAAAAAAAGTTGCAAACATAGTGTTGCAGCATGTTACATAATCCTTTGAAAAAAGTTTGTTTCAAACTCCTGTTAACATTATGATTCACTTGCTTTAATAGAGAAATTATTATTTGAAAAGTAAAGTGCAACATAGTGAGACTTTGAAAAAACTTTGAAACCTTTTCTAAAGTTTAAGGTTACTGATACAATAACCAAAAGTTGCGTTGCGTTGAAGATTTTCCTTTATATAAATGCACTTGTTTTCTCCTTAAATAACTTGATCTATGAAATAGGAAAGAGAGCCTGAAAATTAGTTTTTGATTTAAAAAAATGATGAAAAGGGATTTGTATTAAGATTAGAGGTCATAAGTATTTTTTTGTAATTTAAAAATAATATTTTTTTCAATACATTCCTTTTTTTAATATTTTATTTTTTTTGTAAAAAGTTATAAATTATTTGAAATTAATACATCTAATTATTTCTAATTCTGCTTAATTATTTAGTGTTTTATAAAAATTTGCCTTTTGATCAGACTTAATGGAGGCTAATATAGCTTATCCTCAAAGAGTTGACGTTCTAAAGATTTATGTAACTGGTGATCAAAAAGGTTTGATATTATATGATATTATTTTCTGTAACATTTAATGCTATTATGATATGTTATAGCTATGCTTTTATTTTAGTGGGTAAAACAGCCTTTATAAAATGTGTTGTATTTGGTAGCTATGATCCATATTTAGAGGTAGTTTTTTTGCAGCCTTTCATTCATTTGTTGGTTCTGTTTGATATTTAGTTTTTTTAAAGTTTATTTTTTTTTTGTTTAGTCAGCTCTTCACTTGGATTTTATGACTCGAGAAATAAAAGTTGAAGATGAGATAGTGTGTTTTTTTTTTGTTGTTTTTTTACATTTTTCTTTTTAGATATTTATTCACCTACTTTATTATTATTATTATTATTATTATTATTATTATTATTATTATTATTATTATTATTATTATTATTATTATTTTCTTATAAAGAAATTGCCATTTTTTTAAAAAAGATGCTTGGAGAAACCCTTATTGATATTTCAGAGTGATTCCATGTCAAAGAAATGAAAATTAAGATGAAGAAGAGACAAAATGTTTTCCTTTACTATTTTATGCTTATAAGGGTACTTGTACTATTTTATGCTTATAAGGGTACTTGTGGTAATGCTGCAATACTAAAATTTGACATCAAAGGAGTTTAAAACCTGCTAAAAGTTATCATAATCCATTTTAATATTGAACCAAATACCTGCAGTTGTTTGATAGTTAACATGATTAGAGTCAGCTGACAAAATATTGTGCAATATTTTGGAAGTTTATCATTCTGTTAATTATTATTTTTATAATGTAATATTTGTGCCATTTGCATTGCATAATTGTTACAATATCAAAATAATGTTTAACATAAAATAAAGAATTTACATAATGTTTGCGATATAAATGGTATATCTCCATACTATTTTTAATAGATAATCTATTTTTAGCTGATAATCAACTATTTTAAACTAATAGCTATGATGATCATGATCATGATCATGATGAGTTTTTACCCCTTTATATAATTATACTCATTTTTTGTCATTTAATTTTTTATTTTTTTTATTAATAAGGTTGTTGTTCAACTTTGGAAAAGCGAACCACCCTCTTATCACTGCGCAATAGTTCTTTATGATGTGACAAGTACTCTATTAAATATTATTAGACTATTTTAACTAAATAAGTATAGTTGGTTTTATATCTATGCAAGGTAGTAACAGTATCTTCTCAAGTGTAAACGTGCAGGGCTTTCCCTTGTAAAACCTTTAAATTTGTGTTTGTTTTTTTAAATTTGTCTTTGTACGGGAGATTATCGAATTTTAAAGTTTGTTTTCGGCCCCGGGGGTTATTGTTTTAATTTTTTTTTTTTATTTATTCCTTTAGATCGAAACTCTTTCACTTTTGCTTTAAAAAAACTTGATTTTATTCGTCAACAAAGCTCAAGTGATCTACCCGTGCTATTGCTGGCAAACAAAATAGATACAGATAAAAAAAGGTATGTGTTTGAACAACACCTTTTTCTTGTCCCTTTTTTTTTTTCTTTTTTTACCTAGATAAATACAAGTCGCTTTCCAATTTATAAGACAGGTAATGCTATTCGAAGGCGAGCTCGCAGCACTCCAGCATAGTGCCCTTTTTAATGAAATAAGTTGCACAGAAGCCACTAATACTAGAGAGGTATATTCCTTATAAATTTTATACAATTGCAGCAGTTTTAATATCGAAATTGAAAACTCATGCTCTCACTTCTGATTTAAAATGCAGAAGCTGTTTTTTTAATTGAACGTAAACTTTTATTCGGTAATTTACACATTCTCAACATTTTTGTTTTAGAGCTTCACAGCCTTCGTCAGCTCCATGCTGTCGGTAAATAGTGAGTTTTCTACCGATGAATAAAAAATTATATCTTCGAATCGATTTTTGTTGCTGTTCTTTGCTACGTGTAGAAAAGGATTTGTTTTTTTATTTGTACGCGTAAGCATTTTTATTTAACTGCACTCACATCCAATATTAAAAAGATTAGTGCAAATGTTTAGTTGCAAATATAATATTTATGAATCAATTTGTTTAAGATATTTTGCTTTAAGTTCGTGGTAAAAGAAATAGTTTTTTTATTTATCTTTTTTTTAATATATATTACAATCTTTTTTAGAGTTAATTTTTGTACACTTTTTACTATATTTTATTGCATTATTTATATATAGCGTTGATTTACTATTTATTATAAGCAATTTTTAAATTCTACTATTTTTATAGCAGTTAATGCAAATCAAAAAGTGTTTTTTTTTTTATTACTTTATTACTAACGCAATTGTCTTTAAGCATACTTTTAAAGACATACTTTTAAAGAACCCGATGCAGTCCTTTAAATACTTAAATAGTCCTTCCTATTGAAATATTACTTTGGGTATCGTGGAGTTCTTAAAATATTACTGACTTAGTAACTTAGGTAGTAGTGCTAATTATTCGTAAAAAAAAAATCTCCATGAATCTCTTTGTTTCAGATTTTATAATGTTAACTAAAAGTTCTCTTCGTGAAATATAAAATCAATTATTATAATTGATCAGCTGGTTGCTTGAACAAGACAAAATCTTATATATGGAAGAAAGTTTCCAATATTAATTTAGATGTCAGGTCCTTTCTTTATCTGCTGGTTTTCTCAATTTTTTTGGTTTTACCGTTAAACATTGCCTTACGCACATGCTACTTATACTAAAAACCTGAAAATTGGTGCCATAGTAGTTTTTAGTGAAAATTGGTGCCACAGTAGTTTTCGTAAACAAACAGGTTTTTGATAAAAACCTTAAAAAAAAATTATAGAAAAAGGATGTTTTCATACCATCCCACTATGGGACAAAAGTATACAAATTTTGCACAAAAATATTTGTGATAACTATTTTTTTTGTTTATGCCTGTAAATGTCATTACAAAAACCCCATGTTGGTTTTCATCAGAATATTTGCAAAATTAGAGATTTGAAGATTGGACTTAGTCCTGAGAAAGGATTTTGTGGGTTGGTTCCTTTCTGCATAACTCCATCCAATTTTCAATTTTTTGAAATGTTCTCAATAAAAAGTAAATGAAAAATAGTTTGGGTTTTTTTATTATGGCATTAAGAATTATATTATAAGATATTATAAGTAGGTAGATATTGCAGTTATTTATTAATTAATAAATATGAAAAATTTACTGCAAAATATCTAAGTCCATGTCTTCAAAATAGTCAATAAGAGAATCTTAATATAAATCCATGAAATTTGATTCCTCAGTTGTAGAGTCCCAATCAGCTTCTTGTTCATGATTTTTAAATAATAGGAAATTTTTGACAGCACCTGATACCTGATGTTTAAGGTGGTTCTATACCATTAAAAATGGAAAATTTCAAATTTTTTTTTTTTTACATAATTTTGTGCAAAGTTTATACTAGTTTAAGTTTTTTTAATAATTTTAAATAAATTCAGAACACAAGTTGGTATATTTTTAATTTTAAACAAAGTGCTGAAATTGTTTTGCGTAGTTACGCCCCTAGCAACGTAATTTTTAAAATTAAAAAAGTTTCCTCTGATCTTTTTTACCCACTGCTAAAATGAATGTTTGAAAATGTTAACGCTGCATTTTTAAAGTATAGTTTGCCAACTTTCAAACTCATTTTTTGGCTATACTTTGCAAGAACAAAACTATATTAATCTTGTGCTTCATTTAATTTGTTTGAATTTAGTAAATTGGTACTGCAGTTAAAATTTTGTTATGGGTCGAAGAAAGTCAGGTTACAAACCTTTAAAAAGAGTATTTCATGGAAATCGATTTGTAGTTGCTCCACCAAAAACAATAAATAATTCAATTCCTACTTCAGAAATCATTATAAATGAAGCAAGTGGTTTAAAATTGAAAAATAATAACGAGAAGGAAGCAGATTTGAATACATCTTATTTGCTAATAGACTTTAATATTTTGGCAGAAACAATATGTTTGTATTCAGTTTGCCCAGAATGTAATCAAATGGGATTATGTACTCAAAATTTAACAACAGAAAAGAAAGGGTGGGCAAATAAACTGAGACTTTCCTGTACTTATTGTCAATGGAGTAAAAATATTTTTACCTCTTAAGAAATTATTTTACCAAATAAAAGTGGTCAAAAATGTTTTGACATTAACACTAGATGTGTTATGGCACTTCGAGAAATTGGCAAAGGTCTTGCATCAATTCAGACCTTTTCGCGTATACTAAGTTTAACAGATCCTATAAATCTCAAAGCTTATAACGAAATTAACAACAAAATGTTAGATTCATACATGACTGCTGCTAATGAAAGTATAACCAGTATATGAAAGTATAAACTTTTATGGACCTAAGTACCGATAGTTTATTGATTAAATGTTTGCATGGAATGACCCAGAATGTCAATGAATCACTTAATGCAATGATTTGGTCTCGATGCCCTAAAAATCAATATTGCAGTCAAAAAATAATTAAAATTGGTGTTTGTTCAGCAGTTATTCATTTTAATGATGGATTTAATGGGCTTCATAATGTATTTAAATTTTTAAACATTACTCCTGGAGCTTCATTTTGCATAAATGGTCCAAAACGAGATTTATGTAGAATAAAAAAAGCTAACAAGAAGTCAAGTAGTTCCTATAAAAAGCAAAGAAAAGTTTTAAGAGCTAAAAGAAAGGGTTTTATTGATGAACAGACAAACACAAATGACTATGAGTCTTATATAACTGGAGCATATTGATTTTTTTATGTGTGATGTTATTTTGATACTTGTTATTTTCTATTTATTTTCTTATTTTTGTTTTTCTCAGTTTTTGATTTTTGCCTATTTTTAGTCACCGTTTCCAGAATAAAATCTCCTAGGTTTTACAATTTGACCTAAAAATTTCCCAAGTTATTCATTTAAGTTTGATCTACAACCTGAACTAAAATGAAAGTTTTTTACTTTGTATTTTTTGAAATTTTGATATAAGAACTAACATAACTATAGTCACTTTTTGATATAAATGGTCTTTTATCTATAAAATATAAACTACTCAATAAATTTTATTGATTTTAGTTCAAATTGTTCTTAATAGTAATAAAAAACTTTTTGTAAAATTTTATTTAATAAGTAAATATGGTTTAAAAGTTATTAAGGAAACAGTAATTGGGGTATTTCGGGTCCCAACATGGTTTATTAACCCCGTAAAAAAACTTTTTCAAATTTTTTTGGTTTTTTTTCTTTTTTTATACCTGGGCATCCTATTATATGCAGTAAAAAGTGTTTTAAGGTCAAACGTCAGCGACACAAGTTTGATGGTATAGGACCCCCTTAATCCTTTTAATTCTCACGTCCAGTTTTGCTGAAGACACTATAGGGTCCGATGAATCTAATGCTCGATAAAAAACATCGAGCAAATTACTTTTACGAGAACACTTTCGAGAATGATATTTACGATTCTGCCTATAGTACTTATTACAAGATTCAGCTCCCTCTTCACCAAAAAATCCAGGTGATAATGGTAGTGTCATAATGTTTTTTGAATGACAAAGAATTTTATGAAGAGAGGCAGGCATTTTTAACCAATTATACTTACTGATAAGGAATATGTTTCATGGCAGAAGGAACCAAATTATTCAAAGTCTAAATGTTCGTGACAATTAAGGGCAGCAAGAATTTTTACTTAAAAACGAGTTATACTTAAATAAATATTTTGTACATGTAGGCTTTCAGAAATAATATTTGATTTAAAATCAAATTATAAAGATGATCACATGCATGGATTAGTAAGGCCGTAGACAAATTTTTTTGATGTTTGAGCTAAGCAACTTTGAAACATGAAGAAAACTCCATATTTGAGTTTGTTCATATATATAAAGAATGAGGATGCTACGCAAAAAATTGCGGCGATTGGAGACTGGGAACAACAAAAAACCCAAAATGTTAGCCCCCCAGCCCCAAATATGAGGGCAATAAATCAAGTTTGTTATTTTTTTTTTAATTTTAAACTTTATTTATATTCATCAACAAATTTCAAATTTGATTCAATAATATCTTTTTGATCGGCTTTAATGACTTTATAAAGTTTACACCCCCCTCAAATTGAGGTTTTTGTGAAATTCCATTATTCTGTTTGAAATTCTATAACTCTCAAACGGGGATTTTGAGGGGTATATAACCTTAACCTTTTTGAAACCCAGAGTATTCACCTTTCATTTGGTACCAAAATAATTGATAATTTTTGATACTATAAAGAATGCGGGTCTTGTAAAGCCAAAAATATGGTAATAACCCCAAATTCCGTATCTCTAAATATTTCTTAAAATGTTTTATACGTGGAGAAATATAGATCTGATCAGTTGCAATCAGTTGCTAAGAATCACATTTGTAACTATTAAATATGTGTTGTGGGAAAAGCTTCTATTTGTTTGTGCAAATTTTTTGCAAGAAATATCAGAAATTTTCTTTTTTTTTTTTTTAATTAATAAATATCAATTTTGATAACCTACAATATGAATACCGTGAGAGATATTTTCAAAGTTCGTTTAGCTACAAATTTCTATAATCCCTAGTTAATAAAAAATCACATCTAAATTGAAAATAAAAAAATTAAGATTTTTGATTTTTGTGATCAATTTTTATTATTTTATCCCATAGTGCATCCCCTTAGGCATCTGAGAAGGCATAACTGAGTAAGTCTGGAGAAAGTTACTAGTCAAATATCCTTACAGAAAGAGAAAAAGTTTTTTTGCTTCTTTTAGAATTAATTGACCTTAATATGGTGTTTCGTAGTTATTCTAATAACAGATTTTTTTAAGAATGCTTCAATTTTATATTTATTTTATTTATTTTTTTGTAATATTTATTTTATTTATTTTTTGTAATATTTATTTTATTTATTTTTTGTGATATTTATTTTATTTATTTTTTTGTGATATTTATTTTATTTATTTTTTTGTAATATTTATTTTATTTATTTTTTTGCAATATTTATTTTATTTATTTTTTTGTAATATTTATTTTATTTATTTTTTTGTAATATTTATTTTTTTGTAATATTTATTTTATTTATTTTTTTTTGTAATATTTGTAAATGATGGTGATGTAAACGAGAATAATTTAACTTATGTAAAAAAACACTGAAAAAAAAAAGCTTAAACTTAATATGCTTTTATTATCTCAAGTGGATGTTTACGGTTTCTTTACCTAAATATACATATTTTTAAAAAGTATATTTAGGTAAATTACACTGTGAAAATATTCAATAGGACAAATTCCAAAAAATATAAAATAAAATCTCAACTTTGACGGTATAGAATTTTATAAGAAAGAAGGAAGAAAATAAGAACATCAGCGAATTGCCTCTGCTGCTGAAGACGAAAGATTAAGAGTTAGATAAGAGTTGTCAAGAAACCAATGATTCTGTGACAGTTACGATATTTATTACGAAAAATGTTCTACGCAGCTTTGTATTAAAAAAACAAAACAAAAAAAAAATCAAAAAATCGTTTTAAATATAATCATGAGTTAATTCTTGTAGAACAACGATGATACGTAATATGCACTATGAAAACAATACATCGGGTTAACACAAGTGAAGAAACGTCAAACAGCCTTCGTTTTTTTATGATTCGTCAAACGTTAAAAGTCTTCGTTTCGATTAGGAATGTGTTTTAACTTATTGTTTGAAGAATGCACATGATCGCTAAAATCCACTGATCAACTAAATTATGTAGAATTTAACAAAAAGTGCAAGTCAGCTTAGACTTTTGACCGGGAGTGTGAATGTGTGTATATATATATATATATATATATATATATATATATATATATTGAGAACCCATATATGACTGTCCAAAATAAAATGCACACACAAGGTGTAACTGTTTGGTACGGATTTCGGGCTGGTAGCATTTTTGAACCATACTTCTTTGAAAACGAGGCTGGTCCAGCAGTGACTGTTACTGGTGCTCGATGTCGCGACATGATAACAGAGTTCTTTCCGCCCAAATTGGATGTTATTGATGTGGACGACATGTGGTTTTAACAAGACGGTTTCACATGTCATATAACCCGTAAAACAATTCAATTACTGCATCAGACATTTCTTGGTCGTGTACTGCCTCGTTTCGGTGATTAGAGTTGTCCCCTAAATCATTTGATTAAATACCATTGGATTTCTTTTCATGGGGTTATTTGAAGTTAAAGGTCTGTGTCAATAAGCCTGGAACCATTCGTGCATTTAAGGAGGAAATTTAACGCTGCATCAACGAAATTCAGCCAGATTTTTGATAGCAATATTTGCGGTAATAGATAAAAAAAATTTATTTATGTGCAATAAAATCTGATGAACCGGTTTGAAAAATTGAGAACCTTATATTAACTAAACATCCTAAAAAAATTCTTTTAAGGGTGAAACTACATGCCGAATAATCTTGAAATCCATGTTCAAAGTCCATGAGACTTTTTTGTTTTTCACTATTTTTGCCAATGAAAAGTATTGCTTTTAATTTGTTTTGCTTTTTACTAGGTCAAAACAAATTTTTGAAAAAAATTTATAAAACAAAAAGCGTTCTCCAATTACAATATAAAATTTTACATTTTCCTTATTGCTTTCAAAAAAAATCACCAGCTGAATGTTAAAAATAGCACCAAAACAATCTCCAAAAAAATAAGTAAACACTTTTATCTTGAGAACCTATGATTTAAATGTTTTAGAGTGGATTTTTCTAACCAGTCAAAATCCCGATCGGGATTTTGACAGAATTCGAATTCTGTCAGAACTCCGCTTGAAAAAAGAAACCAGGAGTTGTCCGAGGTTTACATCAAGAAACTTCATCTGAAGTGATGTAAATTTCAAGGATTATAGAGTTCTATTAGCAACATGATGATCACCTGTCATTTTCAGTTAAGAAATTTAGATGAGAGGAACACTGCAACCAAAAAGACAAGTGCCATAAACAGTGCCTTTAAAATCGAGACTGTTTCTATTAAGCCTTAAACAAATGTCTCACTAAGCTGTGATTGTCTGATCTGTCGTATTTTCAAGCTGAAAAGCACACAAAAGCATCCATTAATGATGCCTGAAACTTCAAGATCAAAACCATACCAGCACTCATGTATTGCTGAGGTGCATTTCTCAAGTTGTTTGTCAATCTTAGGTCAAGGTTTTTTCTTATTACTGTACTCCATTAACTAGACATGAAAATTTAAGATTGTTACTGAGCAAGTTGCATCTGCAACCATTGTCACTAAAAATGCATCCCTAAATGGTACTTTATTCTTAGATGGAAAACTTTTACTCCTTAGAAATGGTATGTTGTATTTTTTTAGTTACCTTTAGGTAGCAATTTGGTTAGTTTTTTCCTTTTTCTAACAATAGCTGGGAATTTTTAGGAACTTCAGTTGATGAGCAGCTTTTTAACATACCTCTCTCAACTTAAAGCATCAACAAGTTATGTAGTAGAACCAAACTTTCAGCAGAAATTTGTGCAAGGAAAGATTGAATGATTAACTTAATGTGAGAATCATAACTCTGCCCAATAATCATGTATACCAAATTGTCAACTATCACAGTCTGAGAAACTTAAGTGATATCTTCATTTCATAAGTAAAACTCAATGATTCAGCCCTTGTGAAAATGGAAAATGATGAAGGAAGGTCTTTCTTAAAAGAAAATTTTAGCAGCAAACACCGTTGTTGTTAGTGAGATGTCCACAGATGAATCAAAAAATTTCCTCAATTGTAGAAATCCAAGAATATTTGGTGGAATTAGAAAACAGCACACTGAGTTCATTAGTTTTGGAGGAGACAAAAATGTTGTTTATTGGCTGCCTCGCTTAAGTTCTTTGACCACAAACTCGTACTTAAAGCCATTGGTAAGTCATTCATTCAAAAGCCTCCGTGATCATTACCATAGTGGATATTTCAATGGCATAGATTGAATGAGGCTTATGAAAGGTTTAGAAGAACTGCATTAGCTTTATAAAACTTCCCCATCTTTTTCAGATTTATTCGTAACGTAATTTTATGACCGGTTTGACCGTATGAAGAGCCGGTCAATTTGACAACGATAAATTTAAACATGCTTGTCATAAAGTTAACGGTCCGCTGCTGATATTAAGAAGCTCTTAATTTGTCATGTGTTCCGAATGATAAATATGGCGCGAGAACCTAACAGGTAATAAATGGTGTTAGCTAAATGTTCTTTTTTTTTTTTTTTTTGATGAGTATGGGTTCATAAAGAAAGCATTATGAATAGTACTAAGGTGGGCGGCGCTCTTTTTATGCTTGTTTTAATTTACGAATGACATCCCGCTGAACATAACTTAAAAAGATTTTTAAGGTACCTAGCTAACAGCTAATTAGATCTTAAGTACTACCATGTGTAATATAATCATATTTTGAATTTGTCATCAGCTAAATTATATATTTTTACTAATGACTTATATTTTCACTAACCCACTAGTGGTTTAAGGGTTTTCTAACATATGTTTCTCCTAATTGTTTTTCAATTACTTTTATTATTTAGGTTACGGTTTCACTTATAGCTGATTACACCTAAGAAACCTATTTGGCTATTTAACTTGATTATTTACATATTAATGTTTAAGTATATACAAACTACTATAAATCTGTTTTTTCATAAGTTAAAATTTCTATTTTAATTATAGAAGTAGAATTATAAAAGAATAAAACAAAAGCCATTATGACACGGTAAATTTTTAATTTCAAATTCTCTAGTCTAATATTTGATAATTGTTTAGAAATGTCCTGACCTGAATGTCAAGTATGTTCTTCATGTAGATATTTTTCTAGAACAAGTGGTCGTATTGAACTTGGTTGTATTACTCAGCACAATATAAAACAACTGAAAAAGCTCAATTCTGTTGTGTTTCCAGTCTCTTACAATGACAGAGTAAGAATTTTGTGTTGTTTGCTTTGATGTGTAACAGTCTGAATTATCTTGCCTCAGAGATTTTTATGTCTTACATCACCTAATCAAATCTACAATAACAACTGCAATACAAGTATTATTTTAAGTTGTTTGTGATGTTTTTCAAACTCAATTATTTTGAAAATGGAGTTACTTTAACCAGCTTTTAACCACATAAAATTGATCTATCTTGCTTGAAATTAAATGTCTAAGAATTTTTTGTTTTTTAAAACATCAAATAGAGTTTAAATGTAGAATTCAAAAAATTTGAAACCAGAATTCAAAAAGACTATTAAAGATAAATTTATTACAAATGGCTTTCTGTAGTGTAAAGAAGTAAGAGTGTTAAGTAGTTTTTTTTTTTTTTTTTTGAATAAATAAAAATATATTTAAAAATTGCCTATATTAGCTGTAGGGGTCTTTTTTTCTTTTAATTATTAAATCTATCAAAGTTTCTAGGTAAATAATTCTAACACAAGCATTTAAAAGAAATTATTTAATATTATAAGTAATATAAATAGTATTATAAGTATTATAAATAATATAGATATTATAAGTAAAACACAAGTTTAATATTAGTTAGATATAACTGGCTATTCTCTGTGAAAAAATTTATGTTGATCCAAACAAAAAATACAAAAAAAAGAAAAGCAGAAACTTATCAAAGCAATTTTAAATGATATAATAAAGAAGTGTGCTAATGAGCTATAAGGTAAAGAATAAAAATGTTGACATTTTTAAGGAACAAAATTTATATGAATATAATTTTGATTGCAAGAATCCTCAACCAAAAGTGAATCAAGCAGTGGTTGATGAGTTCATGTTACTGTGTAAAGTCTTGAATTCTTGCAGTTAAAAAAAGAATTAAATTCCATTGGATTATTTCATAATGCATTTATCTTTAAGATATTTGCAGTGTTTTTCTCAATCATACTGTAAATGTTAAAAAGATAAATTATAGAAAATATTTTTATTCCCTGATTTATGAAGTTTAGGCATTCGTTTGAGTTAAACTATGGTAACAAGTTTAAGTCTATGCAAAATTAAGTTGCAAGCTACAATTAAAACTATCAGCGTGGTCTTAACTATAAATTTCTTAAGGATTTTTCTTCTTATCTTCTGTCATTGTTGCAAGTTTGAAGAACACAGTGATCATCTCCACTTGTGTTTAAATTGATTAGATTGTATGTATATATATATATATATATATATATATATATATATATATATATATATATATATATATATATATATATATATATATATATATATATATATATATAAACATAGCATATGTTGTACGCCATAGTCTTGTTTGCTTTGAAAAGTCTTTTGTTAAATCAAATACCCAAATGGTGATTTGCTGAATTATTTTTGCAGTTTTTACAAATTGAACTTTATTAATGTTAGAATTTAAAAAATGGAATTTATCTGAAGATTTAAAAAAAGAATCTTTGGCCTAAAACTGGTTTTATGCCAAAATATTCTTTGGCATAAAATAATTAAATGAATTTAAAAAAAGATTTTTTTTGGCATAAAATGAATGAAAGTGAAAAACATTATTTTAGCTCTCATGCACCATTTTCATATCAGTTAAAATTTACTTTTAAACAAATCTTGAAAAGTATATATTTTTGTCTTCAAAAGTCACTTGGGCTATATTTAAAAGCTAAGTACACCTATTTTAAAGTTCAATAAAAATTCAAGTAAGATTTTAGAAGATATCAAGCTAAAGAAGAAATTGAAATTTAAGTTTGATGTGCAGCTAGTTAAAATTTTCTTTTAAAATCCCAGCTTGATACAACAACAGTTCCATGGGTTTAGAAAAGAAATTTAATAGCTTAGCATCATGATGTATATAGCTTGCTTAGATATAAAAGGTATGAACAGAAATGTGAATTGTAAATAAAAAGAGACAAAGAATTGAAATCAAAGTGATTGAGTTAATTACCAACAAGCTTAATTCGTTTAGCTAAAATGTAGAGAAGAAAAATCAAGACTAATAAAAGTATACATAATCAGAACATAAAATATATTACAATCCATCCCATCATTTGTGCTTGATGTGCTTTTCAAAAAATATTTTAATGCTATTAGAGATAATGGAACTGTAAGTTTAATCATTAGCATGTCAGTTTCATTCCTTGTTTTACTCTCACAAGATAGTTCGATCTGCAGCTCTTTCTAAACAAGATGTTGATTTCTAAACAAGATGTCCTAGGTATCAAGAATACACTACTTTAACTTTGGTTCAACAACTCAAACTTTTGTTGAAAAATCAGAAAACAAAAAGAAAGTTGAAATAATGACATAGGATCAAATCTTATCATAAAAGAGATAATTATTTTGCAGCCAGCAAATTTAGAGTTCATCTTTAAAACACTCGATCTTTCTACATCAGTAAAGCCTAAAAGAGCTTTTTTCTAATCATTGCTTGCAACTTAACTAAGCAGTTCAATGACACCTTAGTTGATTTTAAAGCAACTTTTTCAACATTTTTAAAAAAACCTTATGTTAAACAAAAATATCTATTTTTTCATATTTAAAAAAAAAAGATTTTAGGAGGTGTGTTTTGAAATGTAGGTTTGTAAATCCTAGTGTGAACGTCATACAGCCCCTGAAAGTGCTGGATTTTTTTTTTATTAAAATATTTAAAACTATCTTGTGGTCCTCTTTTTTAGGTTGCTAAAAAAAACTCTTTGCCTTTCTTTTTAGTTTTATAAAGATATTCTAGATGTAGGAGAGTTGGCAAAGTTAGGTAATGGCTAATATGTTTTTGAAAATATTTTTTAGTTTTAGTGTAACTTTATTTGAATTGAATTCTTTTGTTTTTTAGCTTATTACAATGATATAGTTGTTGGAGCTGTATGCTGTAGAGTTGATAAGTCTGATAATTCAAGAAGGTTGTATATAATGACACTTGGGTGTCTGGCACCATATAGAAGACTAGGCATTGGTATTTTTTTAATTGAATTTTTACTTTCCATTACTTCTAGGTTTAAATAAAAACTATTTTTGGAATCTTTAAGGGTTGGTGAATTGTATAAATTATACTGCCAATAACAAATTGAGTTCTCTATCTATAGTACTATTTGGTACAATGCTGTGTGAAATAAGTGCACATAATGATCTTGTAGACAGTGTTTAAACAGTTATTGTGACCTTATATTCACTAAAATAAATCATACTTATATAATTATACTTATATAATTATAGTCTTTATATTTTTGTGTGTTTACCAATACATTCCAACTGGTTGTTGTGCTTAATGCTTTGTTTCAAAGAAGTTCTGAAGTTTTGTTAAATATCCTATAAGAAACATGCTATACTAGTAAAACTCAGTTTATGTTAGGGAGACTTCTATAATTTGCAGTTTCTTTTTAGTTTATAAAAGAGTTGAAGTGAACAGATCAACTTTTAATTTATCTTATTATAAAATAGTTTTATAGAAAAATCTCTGAGAAGATTCTCAGTATTAACATAAAGAAGGTTCTCAGAAGACTCAATTTATTAAATACAATCATTTACTCTTTGAAATTTGAAAGTTTAAATGCTGTTAGAAAAAATGGAGTAGTCAGTAAAAATGGAGTAGATACAACTTTTCATTCTTATCTTACTAATTGATAAAACTTGCATGCTACTTAGAATGATTTGTTTATTAAACTCTCTATATAAAACTTGTTCATTGCTCTGTAGTAATATTGAAAGGGAACTCCAGATATTTAATCATAATCATGACTTAAGATGTTAGGTCTTTAGATTGTTAATTTGATTTGAGAATTGCAAACGGTTGATATTTTTAGGAACAAAAATGTTGGAGCATGTTTTAAAGATTTGTGAAGATGATGGAAAGTATGATAGCGTTTATTTGTAAGTTACTATTTGTTTTTCAAATAAGTTTTCTTAGTAAATATTTTAGGGACAATTTTTTTAATTGCTGCTCTGTTAAATTTTTTTTTTTTAATTTTGATTTTAATTTTAATTTTTTTAAATTGGATTTTACTTGTTGATTCAATGCCATGATGGTGTTTAATTATTCTGCCAAAATTCTTGCCAGAATTTATATAAAATCCTCGCCAGAATTTATATAAAGTGTTCATTGAAGTGTTTGGTGTTCATGTTAAATGCCTAAACTGCAGTTGTGAATTATGCTACAAGGGTTGTAATGCCATTCAACAATTTAAATTTCATGGGTTGATTTTAAAAATCTGTCATCCATGTAGCACTTGATTTTGTTAGGATTGCAATATCAAATTGAAAAAAAATTCTGGGACACAGTTGATTTAATCACAATTAGTAAAGCAACTTAGTTTTTTCCATTTTTAAATAGTGTTTTTTTGTCAGTGTTTGTAATTTAAAAAAGAATATTTGACTCTTACTAAAGTAGAAACCAGGATTAAAACCAAAAGTTGATGTACATGTTCCGCTGCATTTGATCTTTTTTATTATATATGTATGAGGTAAGCATAACAAAGTTATCTTTTCATCTTCCTAAAATACAAGCTTACAGCTTTTTGTCGTGCATCGAGTATCCTGTATCATCCAATATCTTTACACCAAAAATTTTATAATCGTTTGTTATAATCATTCTCTTGTATTTTTCTCTATATATATGTAATCAAACAAACAGGTTATTGATGTTTGTTTCTCTGATATGATATAATTTCTGAAATGTTCATCTCGGGTTAGTATTGAGAGCTGGAATTAGTTACCTGAATCGTTTTGACAACTCTGGTAAGCAATTTACAGGCCGTTGTTGTCATTTACCAAGTTATTTCTGATGCATATGTGAAAAGGTTACGGGTTGTGGGTGTTAAATGCTGATCGGTCATGTTAAAATTTTTTGAGTTGATTATTTTAATACGAATGCTTCTTTGTTATGTTCTGTAAACTTATCGTATTTTTGTTTTAAAACACAATTTGTATTTTTGCAGGCATGTGCAAGTAAGTAATGAAGGAGCGATTGAGTTTTACAGGAGGTTTGGCTTCGAACCAATAGAAACGAAAACACAATATTATAAGCGCATAGAACCTGCTGATGCTTTCGTTTTACAGAAAACCTTACGTGCTTCTCCCAAAAAGTAGACTCGATTTAAATGTCATTCTTTACTTTCATATGGAGTTTTTCTATTAACCGACTTAAACTTTAATGACAGTGACTATTTACTGTTTCTGTTATCATCTTGAGAAGGCTGTCAGCGTGTGAAAATATTTTGTATTAAATGTGATAGAGCGCTTTTTTATAAAGTTTTTTGATATTCTATAAAAGAATGTTTTTGAAGTGCTAAAAGTCACTAGTTTTTAGAAGTCTTTGAACCTCAGAAATTGTATTTTGATGCATTGAAGCGGCCTTGGAAAGCGGAAAATGCCTCGTTTTTTTAATTTCTTGTTACGATGTACTTCCGCTTGAAAATACATTACGATTTAAAAAAAACTTATTCTCTCTTGACCTTTAAAGCCTCTAGAGAGCTTACTCTAAATGTTTAACTCGATATTCCTGAAATTTAATTAAACTGGCGTCTTAAACTGGACAAAAGATAACTACATATCTGGCGACGAACAAATTTCTTATCTGTTTAATCGAGCAATAAAAATATTTCATGTCGATATCTTTCTTGAATATTTCATAAAAGGATTGCGTCTTGTAATCATTTTAACAGTATTTAGTTGAACGTCCTAAGTTTAATGTCCTTGTAGCGCCATACCATTTATTGTTATTTTATATTTTTATGTATAATATTTTAAAACGTTAGTTGCATGCTTCGAAAAAATAGCTGGGAAACCAATCTATGTTACGGGGGTCGGCTTGTGTAAATAAAAGCTAAGTTGAATAACGGAATTTTTATCTTTGTTTTGAAAGCCGTTTGTTAAATCCTAATTTGTTGGTCTTTAGCGAGGTAAAGAATTATGATACGAATTTGTGGAATTCTGAGAACGTTATTAAAGGAGATAGACTTTCGCTTCAGGATGATAATCTCTATAACAAATAAATATTTTAACGGCCAAAAATTGAGATTGCATACACTTTTTACTATTTAAACTGTCAGAATGGATCAAAAACACTATCTCTTCGATCTGTTTATTCGCACTAATCTCTTGACTTAGATCGTTGTGTAACTACGTCACGTTTTTGTTTTTTTTTGTTTGTTATCCTGCGTGAAATGAAAAGAAAAATCTTTTAAAAAATGCAACAACAAAGAAATCATTTGGCTTAATCATGTTTTTTTTTTATATTATCTAAAACTAAGCACAGTTTTTCGATGTTTACCAAGCTTTTTTTATTATTACCGCAATTCGGATAAGTTATGCTGCGCGAATACGTAAAATTATCGAAAGAAGTTTTAATTTGCGATGTTAATTTACCTTAAAAGTTTTATTAATTCTCTGCATTAACAGAACGGCTTCAATCCGTTATTTATTCATATTTATCTTGTACTGTTTCAGTTAAAATTAAAATTGAGCGTAAAGAATCCATAATACGAATATGACGTAAGCATTTCACGATAATAAAATGTTACTTCAAGGCTCACAAGTTTTTGATTTGTATAAAAAATGTCTAAGGTTTCTTTTTTAAAGAAATAAATTTTTCTTTAACACCATATCTTTCTGTCTTCAACGTTCGACAGTCTGAAGCACTATCACATTTAAAATTGACTTTTATTTTTGTTTGTTTTATTTAAAAAAAAAAAAAAAAAAAAAAAAAGACAATATTTAGAAAAGCGCAAAAAAATGCTTTTTTTTTCTAAGTCTACGTATTTTGTAACGACATATGTCAGTAATTTATTTCTGGCATCTCGAACAGCGTCAAGATTTTTTGATGTGCTACAAAAAAGAAACTTTGTCAACTTCTTTAAAAAATGCAGACATTCAATATGGGCGGAGCAAAATATACTTTTATAGCGATTTCTAAATCCTTGCCAAACATCTGTTTGCAGCGCACTATCTTCCTTAAGGTTTTGTGCCGCCATTACTAGAAAATAATGTCAAATAAAAACGAGGTTCAAAGAGGGAACATAAAAAAACTTTCCACGAAAGAATTTCTGTTTATTATTGTATGTTTACTATTAAGTCTAATTTTGCGTGCATTAAATATACGATTTCAAATATTATATTTATTTATTACAATGATATAATTACAGATTACAATATTTTTTTTCCTACAAAAACTATTTCTACAAAAAATACTATTAAAAGAATAACTAGATGCACTAAAAAACCGCAAAGTATCTATAAATCAATTGAAAATACGCAAAAATTTTATCAAAAACATTTCGAATATCGGAAACCAATCAAATTAAAGTGGTTCAAGAGTAAATTTAATTGCACATCCTCAATGATAATTCGCATGGTTTCTACCTCGTAACTTAAGGTCAATGCATATTTGAAATTATCATATTAAGTACTATTGTTGAAAAGAGTTTTTATGTGAACCAAGTTATGTTGACAATAGAAACCATGCCAATATCAGACAGACACCGCCTCCGATAAAAATCTTATATCAAAAAATAACTATTCCTCTAATATAGAGAATAATAAGCCACATTACAATACTATATCCAAATAAACTATATATATGTATAATTTCCTAAAATATAATATTTACTATTTTAACGACTTGTAAATATTTCAAAGTTATTAAAAGTTGAACAAGAAAAGTTTGATTTGCCAAATACTTTTTTGCCAAATGTAAACTTCAATTGGAATATTTATGTTGTCATTAAATTGCATTAGAAAAATGAAGTCGCATAATCAGATGATAAATCAGTCGAAAAAAAGTTGAATAAGCGAAAATATTTTACTTAAAATATTCTATACACTTTTACTGTAGGCAGTAACTATTTACATTTTATCGAGATTAAATGCCAGTTGCGTTTGTCAGCAGAGAATACCTTAATATTTAAGAGCGCGGTTCAATTGAAGTACGGTAAACGTAACAAGATTAAAACAATATCAAAAAAAATTCCGCGCGATTGTTGATAATGAGTGTAGCTGGCACTTAACCTAGACCAAGGCGCCATATTTACAAAAAAAAAAAAAAACACAAAATACTAAAAAATATTACAAACTCTTGCCCGAAAAGGCAAATTAATTGAGCAGCTATTGTTTAACTTAATATAAGTTATATAGAAAGTGCTCAATCGTAACTTTTGTCCGTAAATATATATGGGACGTTTTCAAACGAGTATTAAAAAAAAAAAAAAATTACAGCTAATAAGCTGAAAAAAAATTCTGTGCGAGGCGTCAAACAATTGATTCTTATGTCTGCGCTGTAGCAAAGTAGATTTATAAAACAATCAGTAGATTCCTCAAAGTCTCCCCGGTACACATTCGCCCCCCTTTTCGTGTTGACGGAATTTGGTATTGTCCAGAAATGTTACTCCGCATTGCTCGCAAACAAAAAGCTTCGGACGGCGTTCTCGAAAAGCGAACTTTTGCGAGACGTTATGAACCCGTGTCATATGAGCCTCAAGTGAGCAGCGCTACCAAAAGCAATCAGTTTTAAAAGCTCAAACGTTTTTAATAAGAAATGATTTTGCGATTAGAATTTATTTTACTTGTAAAAAATTTTATACAGTAAAAAAAAAGCCATACCTGAGTAAAAGACTTTTCGCACATGTCACATTGAAAAGGCTTTATACCAGTGTGAGTTCGAATGTGACGCTTTAAATCAAAGGCATCGTTGAAACCTTTGCGACACCGAGGACAATGATGTTTCTTATATGATGTGTGGGACTGCATGTGTCTGTTCAATAAACGTGGGTGTGAATAGGACTTGTG
This sequence comes from Hydra viridissima, assembly GCF_058129835.1. NCBI lineage: Eukaryota > Metazoa > Cnidaria > Hydrozoa > Anthoathecata > Hydridae > Hydra > Hydra viridissima. Next base: position 1,669,887 of record NW_028324310.1, read on the forward strand.
GCACACATGACACTTCATACTTGTGTCTTTACTTGTGTAATCACTTGATAATGAACTGGTCGGTGAAAGTGGCTCAGAATCAGCACTTGATAAGCTACCCGATGGACTTAACGGTTTTGAGAATGTCAAATCTGGGTTCGAAGGTGGCGATAATGGTTGTTTTATTTCGTTTGGATCTGTTCGTGCTTTTAAATCCGGATACCCACGCATAGCTAGCATTGACCAATAGAACGCAGCGATGTCCAAATTGGTGAGTTCAGAGCATTGAAGGCATCCTTTTATGCAAGCGTGTTGCTGAAGGGGTAAAGCTGACAAAGGTGGAATAGGCGGCTTAGGAGCTGGCAGTGCAGAAGAAAAATAAGGAATGGGCGATTTCGGAGGAATTACTGGTGATAAATAAGGCAATAAAGAAAGCTTGGGAAGTTTTGAAGATGGCGGCGAACTCGGCAATTCTTCGTAGTTAAAATAGCTTCGTCTATGTGAAAACACAGACATATCAGGTAAAGGTGGAGTTGATTCTCTTTTTTCGTAAGCCCAAAATCTGGAACAATCACGGGGCATAATCAACTCCTCAGCTGCTTGTCTACTGAACGTCATGCTTTGTATAAGAAATCGATCTTTTGGTGCTAAATAAAAAGTACACCAGATCAGATATAAATATTAAATATAGGTATTCAATGCAAGTTAATTCCAAAAAGATGCAAAGCGATATAAATAATACATTTTTCGTGCAAGATAGTTATTAATTTATCAATAGAAGCTAACTGTTCACGTAATGCAAAGAATGCGTAACAAAGTAAACAACGTTTCAAAATAAACCTCGAAAAACAGTGTTAGATTTCATGGGAAAAAAATCAAGTCAGGAAATAATCATTACAAAAGCCACGAGCTTAGACCTTAAGATAAACAAAGCGGTCAAATATGTTGACAGACTCACTCTTTTTTAGAACGTTATAGTTCTAGTAAACAATCCGAAAGTCTGTCAACAAATACAGTTAAGTGTTTTGTGTGCGTAAAATAAAAATAAAATCTAAAACGTATCAAGTGATAAAAGATTTTTAAAAAGTTAAACACGCTCAAAAAAAGTCGTCTGACCAATACAACAAAATCCCCTTTTAAGCGCTTCAGCAAAAAATCCTCCAAACGATCGTCCAATACATTTTATCAAAGGAAAGCTTTCTGAATTGCTGATGAGTTGACGCCCAATTCAAATGATGAGTGAGATGGGATTATGGGATTATTGTATTATACAAGCGTGATGCTCGATTAATAAATAAGATTCCGACGTGAATTGACGCAACGGGTTTGATTATGGATTTTTGATCAGCTAGGATAGTAGATCAATTATGCATTAATTTTGTTCCTATTGATAAACATTCATGAATACCGCATTTTACACTTTTGAGGTGGCGTTCATATAGATTTTTAAAAAGAAGATAAGCTCCGTTCTTTCAAAAAACGTTTTCATATTTATGATATATATTGCCTGACTTTTTAAATAAAAGGCTTAGTGTTTTTTTTTTTTTTTTTAAACCTTTCTTAAGTGTGAATTATTTATTTTTTAAGTATGACATTTTTTAAGTTTTTTTTTTTTTTTTTTGGTAAAATTTTTTTAAACTTATTTTGAAAAGTAAAAAGAAATAAATCACAATAAAAAAAACCAACAAATAAAACTATGAATAAAAACTACAAATAAAACTATGGAAAGCTGTCAAAGAACTTTTTTAGTTCAAAAAATTAAATACTTCGATCGAGCACATCGAAAAAAAATGTTGAAACTGTTCTCTCTCCTTCAAAATTTTAAAGAGTGGAAAAACCCATAAAAATGAAATTAAACAAGCTAAAAAATTAAATTATGCAAATAAAAGGAAAGTATTTTTAAGGAATCGGTCATTTCAATAAAATGAACAATGTTTGTTTTTGTGATAATTCAAAATATCCTTTGGGTGTTGATTTTGTTTTAATAAACAGAACGTTACTTGATAAAAGAGTTGTTATTCTTATCACGAAATAAAATGTGTTTAGTGCAAAAGCTTATTTGGGGCACTTCTGACGAGAAAATGACTCAATTTACAATTTTAGTTGTTTGTTTAAAAAACAACTTTTAGAGAGAACCCAAGTCATTGATGAAATAATATTTTAGAAATATCTTTTTATAAATTTAATGAATTTGTTGCATATATGCTGTTTATTACTACATACATACATACATACATACATACATACATACATACATACATACATACATACATACATACATACATACATACATACATACATACATACATACATACATACATACATACATACATACATACATACATACATACATGCATACATACATATATACATGGATATATACATACATGATTAACATCAACATAAATAACAAGATTCTTATCAATTAAACATAAGAACAGCTCTTACAATACTTTTGAATGCTTCTCCCAGTAAAAAATGAAGATCGCGAATTGAATATCAGTTATTGTTTCGCCACTTTACTCCGCGTTTTAATTTGATACCTAATTTAAAAAGGTTTGTAACTCGCCAAAGACGATTGACCGAAGTAACGGTTTCAGAGGATTTCTACTTAAATACAAAACAAAAACAATTGTAAAACGGTCGAGGCTGATGGTGACATCATAAAGAAAAGTTATTTTTAAAAATCAGGGTGTAGAAGCAACAATTTTTTTTTTCTTTAAACCATTCTCTTTTTTTATTTATTTTTCTAAGTTCACAGATAGTGACGCTGCTTAAAGTATAATGATTTTTGAATTATGGGGTTGAGGGTAAATCTCTATCTTTTAGAAAATATCCTCTAACTTTCTTTAACCCCCTGTTAACCATCTTGTATTAAGAAAGAGAATAGGCAACAGTTTGCTTATATTTTAAAAATACCACTAAGCGTGGTGATTTTTAGCGATGTTTTTAAAACATCTTGATTTATAAAAAAAAGGAAATAAACCTTCCAAAAGATCTGGGTATGAGTTTCTCAACGTTGAAGAGATTAGGATGATAAGACTAGAATATTCCACCAAAAATCGTCAAAAAACTAATTTTGTAAAATCAAAATAGGATAGAGGTTTGGGAACGGTTTTCCTTATAGAGCTGAATATTTTGATGGGTGTACCTACATCGAGTGTAAAATACCATATTTTTAAACTTTCAAACGTAAAAACTATTTAATTGTTCAAGGAAAAAATAAACAAAACTTTGATATTTTTTTTTTTCGTCTATTTTCTCATTTTACTGTTATATTTTAGAGGTGTTTTACTTTTATTTTGATGTCTTAACTAAATATAAACTAAATATAAACTACTTTGTGAAGTAAAAAAAAAAAAGAAAAACAAACAAAATAACAGTAATAATAACGGTAATAATAAAGAAAATATCATTTGTTAATCATAATAACCCTCAATAAGTTTTAATAAGTTTTAATCTCATACAATATTCGCTCAATGGAATTCCGGTCTTTATATATGTCACATTAATTTATCAATATTAAACTGTCGTGCAGTTGTATAATCCGCTGACGATTCAATTTAAGGAACAAATGTATCGGCAAAACACGTTTTGAAATTTATTTACTTGTGGGCTACTTTAGAAATGGAGAAATCCTTTATATTTTAGTGGTGTTAATTAACTTGATTTTTCAAATTTATGAGAATAACCCCCAGTGAGTTGCTTCATACGCAACGTGTTCAATCAAAGAAAGCGCTTGACGCCGAATCATTCTGTAATTAATAACCGCTGTGATATTGTACTTTGGCGTTGTGTAAGTATATATAAGGTTACTTCGGCCCGTCTGTTCAGAAGCTGAATATCGACCTGTGACTTTTGAAAAAGCGTTAACAGTGATATTATGAAAGTCTTATCTTATTTTAAAATGATTTATGATCAGCTCATTATATTTCTTAATTAGAACTAATTAGTAATAATGGCAACGATCTTGATAAACAAAACACAAAAAAATAGCGGTAATAAGATAACAAAAAAAATAGAGTACTTTATATATAACCCGCGTACAAAACTGCGATAAAATCCACTTTAATATCACCTTTTGCGGAGAAAAAAAAAAAAAAAAAAAAAAAACATTTCACTGTGCAAATCGATCTGCGAAGTAGTTCACTTATATGAGTAAACTATTTTACTTCCAATTGATTTTGTAACAACATCAACGCTTACACATTTTTACACATTTCATAGTTACAATTAGTAAGATTAATTCCACAATATGCGGTTGTCATAGAATGTTTTGAAGCCATATAAACCGAAGAAAGCAAAAGTAAAATCTTAAACAACTAAGTTTATCTAAATAATAAACTGTTGATAAACATTACATACATAAACACATACATACACACATACATACATACATACATACATACATACATACATACATACATACATACATACATACATATATACATACATACATACATACATACATACATACATACATACATACATACATACATACATACATACATACATACATACATACATACATACATACATACATACATACATACATACATACATACATACATACATACATACATACATACATACATACATACATACATACATACATACATACATACATACATACATACATACATGCATGCATACATACATAAATTAAATACATATTTAAAAAAGAATTGAGTTTTGTCATCAAAAACTAAATCACAAAAGTGGATGGAAAAGTTTTTTTATGAATTAGTTCAACGACTTGAAACTGGATCAAATTCCAGTTTGAAACAAGTTGGGCTATGCACACAACCTCGAGTTCTGGATCATGATTTAAATCAAACCTAAGCGACAATAAATGTAACTTTAAAAGCCTGGTAAAGAAATGGGGAAAAGGTATTTTTGAGTGTTCGGAAAAAATGACCAAAACAGGATCTTACTTATTTCCCATTTATTGTCTTTATATAACTGGTGATCGAAGTTTTTAGTCATCGATTATTTATGCCGTCATAAGTAAGAGTGTCGCCTGGAAACTTTGTTTTTTTTGGAAATTATCCAAAAGAGAATAAAAATTAAATAGAAATTAATTATTTTGCAATTACATTAATTATCAAGTGAATCATTCTTTTGTTTGTTCGAAAAAGAAATTATTTTCAAAAGTTTTTTTCCATTTTAAAAACGCAATTTGTGTTCAGCACATAATCCTCTCAATATTTCTCTACACTGATTTTAATTCCCCCCAAAAAAAGAAGAACAGAGTTAAGAGTGTTAAATCTAATTAAGTTTAAAAATAAAATCCACGGCCTAAGTGCACCTTAACATACTTTACAGCTACTGCCAAATATCCAAGTTTTAAATATCAATACAGTCTCATCGGTTTAAAATATTAATATGGATTTGATAAATATGATAAGAAATTAAACCATTTTAATAGTTCAGATATTAAATCATCTCTGATCCTACATCCTACTTTTCCACGTTTCTAAAATTATTTCCTGTGTTTCCAACATTTTTGATGCTGAAAAATTGTAAGCGCATGGAAAAAATCTCGGCCAAAATGGAGCATTTAAAAATCTTTAACGAAATGCATAAACGGAAATCCTGTGAAAACAATATAAACCGAAAGAAGCCATTGTTTCTTAAGCGTTCCTGCAATAAGTGTATTATAATGTTGAGCCAACTGGCACGAAAGTTGTTTTCATTTTATGAGAATTGGTTGTACTTTAGCCTTTTAAATAACAAAGGAATTATTCTTTGAATTTTTTTGGATGAATTTAATCTTTACATAATGTGGTATAGGGCTCAATAAGTATCCGACTGCGCGTTGATATTGAAGGCATTTTTACGTTAGAAAAATAATAACCTGAAAAAATGAGCCTTTTTTTTTTTTTAAATGGCAAGAAAAAAGTTCTTTGTGGTTCCGCTGAAACATATCAGTTCAAATATTTTATAAATTAAATATTAATACAATTCAATAATATACTAAACAGCGATCCAATTAGTTGTTCTCAGGTGCAGATCAAGATAAATCAAAGATATTTATTAGAATGTCTCATACATCGTCTATTGCGCTCTGAAACAGTTTTTTTTTTTTTACTCCGTCAAAGGTTTTAATGCAATTTTGTGCCCGCTCCCTTGCTGCTACCACATAAAATGCAATTTCATTAAAAAAAAGTTCATTAGTAACTTTATAGTCACATAAATCAATTTTTTAAAATTTCTAGACACTTCGCAATATCAGCTTTTCACTTTTAATCATTTAGTTTTGTTTATTGTTTCTTAAAATCGTTGCATTCCGTTTACAGCAAGAAGAGAGGAAACGATATTTTACAAGGGAGCCTGGAGCCAATATGATTTACGCTGACTTGGCCGAAATAATTTTTAAAATTTTTTTATGGTTCGTGGTCATGCTTTCTAATAATCAGCTCCACGTACAATATTTCAGTTAAACAAAATAAATTTTAATATTTGCAGACCGTTCATTGATACTATTTTTACAGTATTACGAGAAGTAGAGAGGAAAATAATACAAAATCTCCACAGAATTTTTTTTACAATTTAGAGTATGTGTTTCAATATTTACAAATAGGATGATTACTTTTTGGAAATCCCTGATCTTCCAAGCCTGCGTTGAATAAAGGAATTAATATCTTTCACTTTAATTAGCGGAGGAATGGGTTTCAGACGTTCTTCAGCTGCTTTTCGAATATTCTCTACCTTTTTAGCTTGGACTTTTTCATTACGACTCACCGTTAAAGAATATTTTTTTCTCCCAGTCGGTTGAGTTTTTTTTTTGCTACGCTGAGGTATTTCAGCCTTCGAGTATATTGGTGAGTCGATTTGATTTTGTTTATTGTCTTCACTCGGTTCGCTTGATAGTTCATTAAACTCTTCATCAAAACTTGAATTCCTTTTCAAATTTGACGAAGTAGAACTTTTCCCTGATGTGCTACTGCCCAGGCCCTTCAAAACGTTTTGCAATCGTTTACTGATCTCTTTACCAGATTCGAATTTTATTTTCGGCGTGAAATATGTATCCAATGTCCGTTGCAACTTGTAAATAAGAGCATTTAAATTAAATGTAGATAACGATTTGTTAATGGTAAAAACGAAAAATTAAGGATAATGAAATAAAGTTTGTCAAAATGTTCTTTAGAATATATAAAAAATTTTCTACAAAAACTCTTAATTGGAGTTATATAGTATACCTTAGCCTTTTCCTTCCATTTTTCCATGAGGGGTTTCAATGTTTCTAATGTGTTTGAAACTGACCATGCCATTTTCTCACTTGCAAATGTTGATAAAACATTGTTAAGATTAAGACACTGGAAACAAAGTTGCGCGACAATTTAAATAAAAAATAAAATTTCTTCATTTACAGTCGTGGCTCAATGGTCTAGCGGTATGATTCTCGCTTTGGGTGCGAGAGGCCCCGGGTTCGAATCCCGGTTGAGCCCGTATTTTCTTTTACATACCAAACATATTAACCTACGCATAAATGTATACATTTATACAAAAATAGAATCTTCGCTTTGAACTTAGAGACAGTTAGTGTCATAATGATATAATTGCGCTTCTTTTTGCTTTTTTTGTTGGCTCTATAATCTTCGATTAAGAGCCAACAAAAAAAAAAAGCCTTCATTAATTTTTGAGTCGCTGATATGTGAAAACTTATAGCGAAAATGTTGGAATTTTGCTCTATTAAAATAAAACATTTTTATTTTTTGGGTTATAAATGTCATTCATTTACATGAGGTAAACGAATTAAGTTGTAATAACCCATGTGTTACCTGTTTTCTATGTTTTGGTGAAATGTGACGAACTAATTAAGAATGTTAAAGATTGTAACTTGCGTTTTTTGTTTTTTTTTTGTTATGTTATATATTTTGTTTGTATGTTATATACTATAACTATGGCTTGACATTCATTTCAACCCATTTATCTACTAATTTACTTACCAGGGCCGTCGGAATTGGGATAATAGAGGGGGACGCTAAAGGTAGCATGTAATCACAATCACCACACACACGTACAAGGATTATCAGCTGCATCAACGTCATTATGCATTTGGCAAATCTGAATTTCTTGTTTGTCTTTGTGTTTTAGAAAAAAGTTCTGGCCGTTCTAATGGTTTTTTTTACCCATCAATCCGTAAGACCTTCCGACGGCCCTGCTCACTATCTGAAATTTATATGTAGATATCATTTGAGGGTTGTTAGAATGAAGAAAAAGATATTGTTTAATAGATTCTATATCCGGATGACTCCACTCAAACTTTTCTTCGCTTGAATCGACAATTGGGTTCAGATAAGCATCCCAAACATCTTTTGAATTGAAATTTGACGGGATACCATCCAAATTCTATAGAAAGATACGAAAATTTTTAAAATGAGCGATATTTGTGAACCTTAGAGTATTTAAACTATATGGGGAAATTCTTTCCAAATATAAATACATATACATAAAAAAGCTCATGCATTAGAGAAACTTGAAGCTTTGATGGTAGAACGACAAAGCTGTATTTTAATAAAATACCGAACTAGCATATTGATGGAGCATGTTCCCCAGCATGCAACACACAGCAATTGATTAGCTGTACTTTTCTTGAAATAAAAACAGAAAAAGCAGCGTTTCATGCAAACTGTTTTGTTGGCGCAAAGGTTGCCATGGTTAGACCACAAAGAAAGTAAGTCGTTTACACTTCAGCAACATGACGCACTGATTTTTAGCAAGAAATGATGACACTTCAACATGAATATTTACAAAGATAGTCCGAGGAGATTTAATTCTAGTTATGTCATCTTTTGTAAATGCCTTTAAACTTGTTTGTACCCCTATATATTCTAGAAAGATTACCCAACTATGTTTTAAAAAGTAAACTTATATGCTATGAAAAGTTTTTAACCTTGAAGACAATTTATTACAGGTTGAGGTTCAACACATAAAAGATCTTCATTACATTAAAAATAAAAACCACTTCATTGGGGTAACATGAGTCTTCATTGGGGTAATAAGAGTCTAGCTATAAATAACTAAAAGATTTAAAGTAATTAAGATCTATTCATCAACCGAAATAAAATTCTTTAAAGCTGTATATGTATGATTTGTGTAACTAATGAGTAATTTTTGATAACTTATGCTTGGTAATTTATGCTTGATAATTTTGTGCTTGATAATTTATGCTTGGTAAAGTCTTTTGAGGACTTAAAATGCCATGGTGAAAAGTTTGTGAAGTTTTTTTGTTTATTTATTTATTTTACTTTCTTGTATTTAGGGGACATCTATTAGACTAAAATAGTTCTAATAAATGTCCCCTAAATACAGGAAAATAAAAGCAGCAAGATAAAGCAGTGAAGGCCAATTCATATTGAATAAGATCAAAATATAAATATATCATGTCGCAGGATATCAAAAGAAACACTGTAACGGAGATTATGCTACCAAACTTTACGTTAAAAAACGTGAAGTTCTAAAAAAAGTCTTAAGTGATGATAATGAAAAAGTATTGTAGCACCCGCTCAGATATGTCAAAAATCTAGTCATCAATTGGATTCAGTTGAAATTAAAGATACAGAGACAAGCTTCTGTTAATTAATGAAAAAGAAACTACAGTCAGAGACGGAATACCTAGCAATAACAATTGCAGTATGTAACCCTCAAGTTTTAACTCTTTAATGGGCAAAGTTCTTGACACAATAAGTTGTTAACAACATTTGTCATATTATCTGAAAGTAACCTTGATGAGAAAGGAATGTCCGCAATTCATTTATTAAAGAAACAGTTTTTGGATCTAAAGTGCAAGGATGAATGAGTTTGCCGCTACTTGTGGTAAAACTAAGTATTCTGTGTTGCTTTAGATTTCTGAGGTTACAAGTTGCCTACTTCCTTTTGTTGTAATCAAAAGTGACACCCACTTACACTCTAAATGGGTTGAAGAATGGGCCACTTAGTTGCGCTTTGGTGCAAAATGGGCTACTTAGTTGAGCTTTGGTGCAAAAAAAGAGTGGATGGATGCAAGATCATTTATTTGACAATTGGTGAGTTTTTTTTTCATATTTTGTAAAAAATTTTGTAAGAAATCTTGTAGAAACACTTTCATTTAATGAAATAAAATTTTTAAAAACATTTTGTAAATGCTTATTAGATATCAATATTTTATCATGTGTGCAAAAAAATTTTGGATACTTGTTAATTTGAAACTTGTTGATTTGGATAATTTGTTCCTTTACACCATTTGTAAAAAAAAATCAGAAGCCAATGTTTCTGGGATGTATATGAAAGTCATCTTGCATAACAAATTATCAAAGCCATTGTGGATAGCAACATCCAAATCTGGTATGTGCGAGGCAATAAAATAATCAGAAGCCAATGTTTCTGGGATGTATATGGAAGTCATCTTACATAACAAATTATCAAAGCCACTGTGGATAGCAACATCCAAATCTGGTATGTGCGAGGCAATAAAATGATCAGAAGCCAATGTTTCTGGGATGTATATGGAAGTCATCTTACATAACAAATTATCAAAGCCACTGTGGATAGCAACATCCAAATCTGGCATGTGCGAGGCAAAAAACTTATCCAAATAGAAAAATCAGTTGAAACAAAAGCAATATTGGATCAACAGTAGAAACACAATGTACAGGCAAACAAGCCAAACTTTTGAAAGTACAAGGAAACTTTTTAAACATGGAAAGCTTACAAAAAAGTAAAGCTGCAGCTAGTGATTAAAGAAAAAGAAAAAACACAAGAAAAAAAAATCAGTATCAGGTATAAAATTAAAGAGTTCCAAAGACTTTGATTTTTTAGCTGATTTTTTCAATTCAACAGGAACCATTAGAAGATATTTGATATTGTTCCTACTGTCTTTCCTTTTAAACCCTCTCTATGTTGATTGTTTTAAAGCAATATTAGATAAAACCATATGATAAGATATCAGATGAAGTCATGTGATAAGATTAATTTTTTATAATTTTTTATAAGCTAAATACCTAAATTTTATTATCTAAATACCTAAATTTAAAAAAAAAAGAATGAGCAATTGCAGCTCATACATTGCAGCCCATACATTGATAATATTGCTATTCTTAGATTAGATTTGTTAAATATGCTAGCAATTTTAGTTGTACACAACCTTAAATATTTTAATTACCAGTTTTTCTTTCAGTTTATCAAAAACTTTGTTCTTCCCACCAGTTGAAGATGAAGACATAACCCACTTTCTGAAAATTTTTAACAAATCATTTTTTTAAAAAGATTCAATGCTTGAAAATTTTAAAAATAATTTGAAAGTAATTTTGAAAATATTATGCTCCAGCAATATTTAAAAACACTAAAAAAAAAAAAAAAAAAAAAAAATAGTAGCAGATAATAAACTTTAAGAAATCTCACAGTAAGAAACATGGCTATTTATGATATTAGCTTTCAAGATTATTTCGAGTTCAGAAAAAAAGTCAGAATTTTATTTTGAATTTAATAAGACTTATACTAATACTTTTGTATTAAGTCTTATGACTTTGAAAAAAACAACTTTGAAATAAAATTCTGACTTTTTAAATTCTAATCTTTTTAAAAAAGGTTTTTTGACTTTATTACATACCAATATCCATAAGCACGTTCTAAGATTCTTAAAAATACACATACACATTCCAAAATACACATTCCAAAATCAATACATTTACAATTTAGCAAGTTTTCATGGGTTCTATCTTTTCGATCTATGTGATTTATGATTTATAACTGTAAATAATATGGTGTAAATAAACTATAGATAATCTGCCATTAAAACCAAGTTAATTATCATGTTTGACATTATTTGAATTTTTTCACATAACATTCTAAGAATGTTCATCTCTAACATAGATTGTTTATTTTAAGAACAATTTTCATTCGATTCTTTGTTATTATTTATATCAATGAACTGATGATTTATAGATCATTATGTAAAAAATAATCAATAAATTAATATATAAAAAATTTATCAACCTAAAACTTTCTAAAGTTCCTTCTTCTGTTTGTTCACTAAATGCTTGGAGAATCTCCATAGCAGTAACACCACCAACACCTTTAAAATATGAAACCCAAAATAATTTATATAAATAATTACACACAGCTATAACTTAATAATTATAAATATCAATAACAAATATTCATACAAGACAATTCAGCAAAATTGAACTTGATTAATAAGGCTGCACTAACCAGGCAATCCTTCTGTGTAGTCACTTCCTGTTAAAAAAGCCAGAGCGATTAACTTCTCTCTTGTCAAATCTAAAAAAGTGATTTTGCCTCATTCAATCATATCATATATATTATATATCCTAATATTGCATATATTCTAACTTTCAGAGGAATGCTGTAAAGCAGAACTGACTAAACACGAAAGCACAGAAAAATTGATGATGATAACACTCTGATTGAAATTTGAATAACATAAATTTGAAGTTACTTTAGGGTCATTAAAAAAGGAAAATGCATTTCTTCTGCATTTAACTCATTTTTGCATACACAAAATACGTTAAATACAGAAGAGTTTTCAATAAACTGGATATCAGAAGAAACTAAGCAGGATATTTGATTTGTGACATGTCAGATAAATTTGGAGCCATTTATCACTTCACTGAATCATTATTGATGTTAATGGCATCAGGAATTTACCTGAAAATAGTTTTCAAAAAAAATCATTAACATAGTTTCTCTCTTGTAACTCATCTCAATTACAAATGTAATAAATAAACTTTTTGAGAGATGTGATGAAAACATTTTATAATACAAAAATCTAGGTCCATCTTAATTATTGCCAAGATTTAAACAATCTTTCCTCAAACTTGTTCAGAGCTTTTCTGAATCTCCAAACTTAGTAATTTCTTAAATTCCTCTTGGGACCATCCAAGTGAACAGAACAACTGCTGCTTCTTTTGATTTAGCAGTTCTTAGATTAAACTTTTTGTTATAAGGTTTTTCTGTTTTAACACTAAAATGGAATCATTTCTTTCATTACCAATCGATGTGTGATATATTCAAACAAGAAATGCTTTTTAAGCAATTCTTATTGCAAAATGTAATTCAACATTTAACAACTAATTAGAGAATTAAGCCAGCCAGCAGCTCAAAGATGTTTGTTACATTAGGAGAAAATTATCAATAGACTTAAAATCTATAAAAACACATATTTTTGAAATCAATAAATAATAATAATTAATTAAACTTATATGTGAAACTAAAAGGAATTGAAGCATGTCTAGTTTATTTAAATTCAAACTTGCATTTGATTTTGAATATACTAGCCATACTTTAACTCCCTTTAATCTTTTAAAAACAAACCTTTTTTGATTACTAGGTTTTTTTTCAGAATATCTCTTAGAATTAGGATTTCTTGCAGAACAAGATCCTTATGTACCCCCAAAAAAGTCAATAATTTTGTTTCCCAAGGTTCCACGGTTTAATATTTATTTTAGGTATGTTTATTATTTATTTATTTTTTTTATGTCTGTATTAAAAATAATAACTAATTGCTTAAAACCCAAAACTTTAAAAGCAGTAAAGGAAAAGCATTTGTAGTGCGTAAGTGCACAAGGTACTTTACACACTTTAAAAGTTTTCTCAGTGTGAAGTTTCAATTAAATAAATGTTTAACATAAATATACAAATACAATTCAAAGTTTTTTACTTTTTAAAAGAAAATGTTGACAATGTGCTAGTCTTTTTTCTCTCCCAATCATGTTTAGACAACAAGACCGAAAATTTGGGTAAAAAAAATGGACAGAGAATCAGTCATAAAGTTCATCAAAATTTTTTTCATGCAATTTTTTTGAAATTGTAAAATGTAAAAAAAAAAATTTAGAAGTTTAAAACTTACATAATAAAGTCTCTAAGTCTTTGGCAGAATAGTTTTCAGGTAATTTGTTTTTGTTAAAAATATTTTTGTAAACATTTGCTGCACCAAATAGAAAGATATCACTATCATCAGTTATTGTACCATTGGTGAGCTTTAAATAATCAAGAGCAGCACATTGAGCCTCTGCCTCCATTGGACTAACAAGATAAGGGATTCCAAATAACTGCAAAAGATCCTGAAGAATTTATATTACTAATTGAATTTGGATTAGTAATTGACCATCAAAAAACTAATTTTCCCAAATAAAGGTTTATTTTAAAATTTTAAATAGTAGAACTAAAAATATACTTGGACATCATTATAAACTTCAGCAGATAATGTTGCAGCCTGTCTTGTTTTCTTTTTTGTTTGCAGCTCCAGCTCTTGTTTTTCTTTGTTTAACTCAATTTCTAATTGCAAGAGCTCCTCCTTTTAAAAAAACACTTATAAATTTAGTTTATAACAAAAGTTTCCAAGAAATAAAAAAAAAAGCTTCAACAAAAAACAAGAAACTATTTTCAATTAATGGTTCCTTTTTTCATTACAAAAATTATCAATATCGGTTTTGTTAAATCTTCTAAAGGTTATGAAACAAGAGAATTAATAGAGGATAATAAAACAAAAGAGAAGAAATTTTAAATACAGCCATAGAAATTAACCTTGATTTTATATTGAACCTTGTTTGTAAACTCATTATCTAAAGAGTTACACGTTTCATGGTTTTCATTTGGGTAAAAGGTTCTAATAGCATGTTCATTTTCTTGAAGGTTTTCATCAGGGTGAAAAGTTCTACTGGTAAGTTCACCTTCTTGAAGGCTTTCATCAAGATGAAAAGTTTTATTGGTAAATTCATCTTCTTGTTGGTTCTCTTTAGAATGAAAGGTTTTATTGGTAAATTCATCTTCTTGTTGGTTCTCTTTAGAATGAAAGGTTTTATTGGTAAATTCATCTTCTTGTTGGTTCTCTTTAGAATGAAACGTGTTGCAGTTAAGAGCATTTTCTTGTATAACTCCTGAATCCATAGAACTTAATAAAGTTTCAGATGGTATAGAACCTTTTGTGATTTCAGTCACATGACTTCTTTCTAGAGGCACTGCTACATTAGAAACATTTTTTTGGATGGATGTGTCACTTGTTAAAATCTCTGAGGAAGAAGAATCAATAGTGTCTACTACGTTGCTCTCAAAAGTGTCTACTACTTTAACTCCTGTTATTGAACTTTTATTGGTATCATGGTGATTTATAACAGATAGATCTTCCAATTTCTCTTTGTCTGTTACCAGCTCAGATTTATTTATTGATTTAGTTTTTACATTAGTAGCAACAGCAGCATCTAAAGATTCACTACTGGAAGCAACAGACACAAAATGTTTGCCTTCAAGATGTATTTTTTTAAATTCTAATTCATCTGGTTTTTCTAAATATGGAATATTTATTGAACCTTTAGCGTTAACATCAAGATCTTTATCTTTTAGACAAATATTAACTTCTAAATTTTGACTAGATTCAGCATCTGAAACACTGGAATTAGACATGAGCTCAAACTCCTCTTGCTCGTATTTGTAAGAAGTTTTCACTTCATTCCACTCATCATCAGTTGAATCATCAGATAGTAAACCAGACGTGGTATAGAAACTGATTTTTTTAAATTGAGCCGGCACTCTTTCAATATTCTTCAACTTCAGGTTTTCTTCTTCTTTTTCTCCTTTCATAGCAAACTGAGCATAAACATCATCAATATTTGAATTGAATAAAATATTTTCGCTTTTTGATTTCCCAGATTTTATTAAAATGTAGCTTTCCTTTGCATCTGATATAAGACGCTTGGCTTGGATTTCTTTATTTTTGTGGTTATGGTCAGTATTATTCTGTTCCATATATTCTGTTGCAAGTGAGCTGTTCATTTCTTTTCTCAGAGAGTTGATTTCATGCGTAATTTTTCCTCTCTTAATTAGATTAGTTAACTGAAAGCTTGAAAAATCACCAGAGTCCTAAAATGAAGTTTCAGGAAATGTTTTAAAACAATATTTTTAAGTAGCAAATAATATAATTTAAATAACAAATACCCAGCAATGTTAAAATATTTTAAAATGAAGTCATCATACTTGTGGAAGAATTTTATCAGGGGAATGCTTTCTTTTGGGTCTCTTTCTATTGAAATCTTGCATTTCAATCAATAGCTCATGCTTGACTTCAGGAGGTAAGTTAATAAATTCTGTAGAACTCGTGTCCACAAGTTCAGGTGATGCAAACATATCCTAAAAAGTTCAAATCAGACTTATTTCATATAAAACTGAAGGCAGAGAACTCTCTAAAATTATGTAGGTATATGAAACTTATAAATCACAAATGATATTGTTTTTTTTCATTTTAGAAATACATAAGATATTTCCATGAAATTAAAAAGAATTAAAAAAGTACTAAAAAATGTGTGTACATTTCTTGATACAAGAAATTGCAAAAGAAAATTAAAATTACTTTTAGTTTTTCAGAATTAATAGCATCCAACCAGCTATTTTCTTCTTCATCAGAACTACAGCATTCAACAAAATTTTGTTAAAAAAATTTTAAAGTAAAAGGATTCAAATATTTAAATAAATTTGTTTTCAGTACACATCTATCAATATGATTGTAATTGTGTAAGGTAAGGTTTTAACTAACAGATTTATTGCAACGGAAGAAAAAAAAAGATCCAGTCTTTTAATAAAAAGTCAACAATTAAGTAATGTTTGATCGAAGACAAAAAACAAAGAAAACAGTTACTCAAAACCTTTCAACTTTCTTCGCTTGAAATGGCGGCAAATCAAACAGGTCAGGCTCATTGCTTTTGTGAAGTTTCAAGTTACTTGTGCTAAAGTAATTCACAGAACTTAATTTTTTAAAAGTTATTTTTTAAAAGCTCATAATTTAGTTATTTGTAACATTTATTTCAATCATTTATCAAAACAGTGACATTAACAACTGCACTAATGATCTACATTAACAGCCATATTAAATTTACAACCATACAACTGGTAGTTTTTAAAAAGTCAAACTCAAATTTAAGTTTAGAAAATAAACACAAGGTTTTTTGTTTTTTTATAGAGGAAAAAAAGAAAAAGTAGCAAATTGCATAAATATTGCAAAATTAACATCAATGTAAAAACCACATCTATTAGCCTTAACCACAAATCAAACTACACATCTAATTGCCTTAAATGCAACTACAACTAATAGATATGCAGTTGAAATCAAAAAGGATGCATAGCTTTGATTTCTAGAATCAAAAAGGATCCCTATTTTTTACTGGAATACTTTAAATTTAACTGTTTTAAGTGTATTTTTTATCAATACAACCTGCATGTACTCATTTTAAAGATATTCTATGTGAATTAAACAAAACCTTGATTTGGTCTTTCTAACATGAATAAAATGTCCTTAACTTGTAAGCAAATTTTTCTTATGATGTTTTATAATGTACAAACAATAGTTTATTTTCAATTAAAATTGTACAATAAATGCAAGAGGTTGAATGTATTTTTAAAAAAAAGTAATTTAAAATGTAACAACCATCAAACTTTATGGCACTTTTTTATTTATTTACATTTATTGTATAAAGGATAGATAATATAACTTTAATGCTAACTTACAAAGATAAGCATCTATGAGATCATGAACTAACTTACAAAGATAAACATCTGAGATCATTCAAAACAGTTAGCCAATTAGCTATAACTTTATAATTAGAAAAGTTTGACTTGACTGAGATAAGAAACTGAAAACAAAAATGCTATTTTGTCAAGAACTCTGCTACAACACCAAAGTTATGAAAGTCTAAATTTCTTTGACAAAATTTCATCTTAAAGATTTGCTTGATATATAAGTGTAAATTATAGTATGAGATAAATATTTATTTATGAATTATTCACAAAAGTTGTCTAAAATTTGTTCTTCAACAAGATATTAAACAAAATATAAAATCAAATTAAGCATAAAATATAAAATCAAATTAAGCATAAAATACTTTAAGATTGCACTGCATGTCTGATAAAAAGGATGCAAAACTATTGTTCTATCATACCATAGTTATAATGTAAAATAGAAAAATATTTTACAATAGTTATATTCTCAATTGCAGTTCTTCAAATTCCACTAAGAAACATGAACAACTTAATTTAAGCTTCTGATGATTTTTCTACTTATAGAGTATATATAGAGTATATAGCATTATTTATCAATGAAAACTCTAATAAGTTCATCTTAATACTGATCTAACGCATACTGATTCCAACACAAGTGGTTTTGAGCGCACATTAAAATTGGTTGTTTTCAAAGTTTAAAAACATGGTTTATACTTTTCCTATTCACTAAGAATTAGGTGTGATAACATTTCACATACATTTCATACAAACGGAATATGTGAAAAAATCTAAAAATTAGACTATCCAACAAAACATTGAAAACCAAAATGTTGCTCTATGTTAACTAATACAAGCAATTTACTTTTATCCTCAGTTTTGTGTCTGAAAAAATGTGTTTCTTTACATAAATTAAAATTTTAAAATAACAGTTGCTGCTAATATATTATAAATATATATATTTATAATATATTAGCAGCAACTAGTATATTATAAATATATATATTTAAAAACACAAATTATAATCTAAGTTAGAAATTTGAAAAATGAACTAAAATCATTTGTTTAGTGGAACTAAACAATTGAAAATTAAAAAAAAAAAGTACATATTTTAAAGTTATGCATTCTTCTCTTTATTCAACTAAGATATAAGAAAGAGCCATTTAAAAATACCTTTTTAACCCAGTAACACATTCTATCGCTTTTGATTTTAAAAAGTTACTAATAATGGACTCTTGAATTTTTCTTTTGCAGACCTCTGCTTTCAGACGATTACTTCTACGCAGTTTCTAAAACAGTGTAAAAAAACGTATTTGTAATAGAGACCATTGTTTCACTATTTGTTAAGCAAGATGAACCTAATACAAAAAAAAGTGCCAAATTAGGAAATTATATTGAACTTAATGTATTGGGTTGGTATCAAATTTTTGCAGAACACAAAAATTCTAACACCAAATGCTAACAGATTCATTTTGATTTCATCACCATCACCATCGCCATCGCCATCGCCATCGTCATCGTCATCGTCATCGTCATCATCATCATCATCATCATCATCATCATCATCATCATCATCATCATCATCATCATCATCATCATCATCATCATCATCATCATCATCATCATCATCATCATCATCATCATCATCATCATCATCATCATCATCATCATCATCATCATCATCATCATCATTTTTACTATTATGAAAAGTTGCAGTACCTGAGTTTTTTTTTTCAGCTCAGGTACATCTCCATCAAATACAAATACTGGCTTTATTCCATAAAATAGAAGTTTACAAATGCGATGAAACATCAATACTAAGTGTGCATTGTATACTTGGTTGCCATGCTTATCACGCATTCCTTTAACTGCTTTGTTTAACCAGATGCTAACATCTATGATAGGAATTGTGGACTTAGTAATAGTGTATAGCTGAATAAAAATTGCTTTATTGTAAAACTTACATGATACTTTAAAATAAAATTTAACTATTTAAAAGAGTCTATAAAAGGAAATCTTAGTCAACTGTTTAAAGTTGTCTACTAGATTTCTACCCAAAGTAATTTAATATGAGCAATTTACAATTCTTTTATGCAAACTGTAGATCTTATACTTACATAGTTTTTAACTGAGCCAACCACTTACAAAATTTTTTTTTAACTGATAACCTTTTTTTATTTAAAAGATTATTCGATTCAAAACTTTTGATAAAAATAATACTTTGCTAGATGATAAAGATCAAAAATGTAAGAAACTAATGTAGTAACACTTTACCTGTAGCTAAAATCTGAGCCAACCACTAACAAAAATTTTTTTTAACTGATAACCTTTTTTTATTTAAAAGATTATTTGATTCAAAACAAGAAACTAATATAGTAACATTTTACCTATAGCTAAAATTTTTCCATCAAGAGACTCTAATGAAACAGGCTTTCCAGCAATTGACACCAATTTCCAAAGTCCTTTCACACCCATAGCAAGCTTTTGATACACAAAATGAAAGCTGAATAGATTTGTAAATTATTCTTGAAAATTTTTTTTTGTTCATTTGTTTTATACTTAATATAATTTGAACTTTAAAAAGCAAAAACATAATATTACACGCTTTGTTGTCTTAAGCAGTTAACAGTTTATATGAGCTCATTATCTATTTTTATATTCATTAAGATTTAAAATAAAACAATAAATTAAGATCTTCTATATTTAGGTTAGTATACATCAGCATATAAAGTCCATTATTAACTATTACTAATAAATAACATAAGCTTTATATACTAATGTAAAGCTTATGTTATAAATTAATATGGAATGAATTTCAGATTTATAAAAGATAAATAAATGTACAGGAATCTTTTTAGCATTTATTTGAAGTAAAAGAACGTTAGTTTTACAATTGATTATTATAAATAAAACCCTAAGTAAGTGTGTCTTCATGTCTCAAATATTCACCTATGTCTGCTTGATGAAAACATACAATATCTGATGAGTCCGCATGTCTGCACTGTTGTGTACTTTTAGCTACTGCTCCAAAACCAAGTGGACAGTCACTCATAGAATAAACAACAACACCTTGGTACTGAGGAGTATTATCAGTTATGCGACCAAGTCCACCTTTCTGAACATGATGACCATAAAGAAAAGACTGCTCTGAGCCAGGTTTTACCCACAGCTTATAATTTGCATAAGGAGCTAAAAAATCAAGGGCTGTTATTTGAAGTTTAAAAACTCCACTCTTAGTAAACTTTCCAAAGCAAGTTCCCATAGAAACAAGATTGTCTCTACCAATATTTGTTGCTTTTCTCATAATTTCTTCTTTCACATAATATATTCTGTCTTTATGTAGCCTAAAACAATACATTCCATCAGCTCTGTCTATCAGACATTTCACATTTTCCCCAATATATTTTGCTAGTTTTTCAAACACACTTTTTGTTTCGTCTTCGGTAAGTGGTCTCATGCTTTTATATAATTAATATAAAACTAAAAATATTTTCTAGGCCTAAAAGTAAGAAATTTATTATCTCATAATAATAAAAGATTTTATAAGATTTGAAAGATGAAGTAATAAAATAAAACATTAAAATAGCTTAATAATTTTTCATAAAGTTAGATTAGGCAGTTAAGTTGCAATTTATTTTATTTAAATTTAAAAGCAATATAATTCAATTAACATTTTCGTAAAAAAACCATTCGTTGGTTTTTCTTTTTTATTAAAAAATATAGTTAGTGAATATGAAAAGGATAATTAACTTTTAGATAAGAAAAAGCTATATCTTTTTTTTTTCCTTAATTTTATTTAGGTTTCCGCATACCCAAATTTCTTTGCAATAACGTTAGATACG
Source organism: Hydra viridissima (assembly GCF_058129835.1). Classification (NCBI taxonomy): domain Eukaryota; kingdom Metazoa; phylum Cnidaria; class Hydrozoa; order Anthoathecata; family Hydridae; genus Hydra; species Hydra viridissima. The sequence continues at coordinate 1,691,195 of NW_028324310.1, forward strand.
AAGAAAGTTATTTTGTTAGAATACTGAATTAGAAGCATGTCTCACGAAGAATTTAAAATAGTTTATCGCCAACTATTCATGGAGAACGCGCAAGTAGCAAGTGTTCAGCCGATCTGTTTATATTATGAAAGAGGGGAAGGTATTGAAATGCCTTATCAAATGATGCAAAATTCTACAATTTCGATTCATTTAGCAAACTACGGGTGGAATGCAAGAACCGAACTTCAAATTTGAAGTCGAACTTCAAACCTTAAGTGCGACTTGAGCGAATGCACAAAGCGAACTTCAACTCAAGTCAGACTTGAAAACCGCTAAAAATAGACCGTTTTCAAGTCTGACTTCAAACCAGACTTGAGAGAGCAAAAATTCCTTCCGAATGCAAGAACCCGACTTGAAATTTCAAGTTAGACTTCAAATCTCAAGTCTGACTTGAACGGAATGCAAGAAGCGAACTTGAACTGAAGTCAGACTTGAAAAACGAGAATATTTGAATTTTCAAGTCATTTTTTCAAGTCTGCTCCAGACCAATCTTGAAACCAAACTTGAAAAAAAAAAAAAACCGCCATTATCATTTTGCTGATGCGTAACAAAACTTTACTATTACTATATAACTTATTACAACCTTTGCAAGTATGAAAATGAGTTTTTAACAAGCAAAAGTAGTTACTTGGGCATATTCACCTAATTAATTTAGAAGGTTACATTGTGAAAGTATATTTTTTAATGAATTCATTACAGAAAACTGAATATTAACATTGCGAAAACGTGTGTCTTTTAAAACATCCTGTAACTCGTATGTAATGATTCAACATGTCATATTTTGATGCCATTAGAAATGTTTATTAGCTTTTTGAAATGTCGAACATCCTAGCATTATAAAAGGCTGTTGATTAAGACACATTTTTGTGATACAGTATAAAAGTAAATTCCATTTAGTAATAAATAGTTGCAGTTATACAAAGAGGTGATACGTGTAAAAGGAGTAAAAGAGAGTTCATGAGAAGTAGTTACAATTACATGAAGTATTAAAAAAACTTTTTTTTAAATGTTCAAAAATGAATCGGTATGAGCTGAATTTTAGAAGAAGAAGAAGAAAAAATAAGCCAAGTCACATACCAAGGTTTATTATTGACAGAGCTAATCCTTTAGAAGTTTACCACGGTATAGAATTTAAGGGTGGAATGCAAGAACCGAACTTCAAATTTGAAGTCGAACTTCAAACCTAAAGTGCGACTTGAGCGAATGCACAAAGCGAACTTCAACTCAAGTCAGACTTGAAAACCGCTAAAAATAGACCTTTTTCAAGTCTGACTTCAAACCAGACTTGAGAGAGCAAAAATTCCTTCCGAATGCAAGAACCCAACTTGAAATTTCAAGTCAGACTTCAAATCTCAAGTCTGACTTGAACGGAATGCAAGAAGCGAACTTGAACTGAAGTCAGACTTGAAAAACGAGAATATTTGAATTTTCAAGTCATTTTTTCAAGTCTGCTCCAGACCAATCTTGAAACCAAACTTGAAAAAAAAAACAGACCGCCATTATCATTTTGCTGATGCGTAACAAAACTTTACTATTACTATATAACTTATTACAACCTTTGCAAGTATGAAAATGAGTTTTTAACAAGCAAAAGTAGTTACTTGGGCATATTGACCTAATTAATTTAGAAGGTTACATTGTGAAAGTATATTTTTAAATGAATTCATTACAGAAAACTGAATATTAACATTGCGAAAACGTGTGTCTTTTAAAACATCCTGTAACTCGTATGTAATGATTCAACATGTCATATTTTGATGCCATTAGAAATGTTTATTAGCTTTTTGAAATGTCGAACATCCTAGCATTATAAAAGGCTGTTGATTAAGGCACATTTTTGTGATACAGTATAAAAGTAAATTCCATTTAGTAATAAATAGTTGCAGTTATACAAAGAGGTGATACGTGTAAAAGGAGTAAAAGAGAGTTCATGAGAAGTAGTTACAATTACATGAAGTATTAAAAAAACTTTTTTTTAAATGTTCAAAAATGAATCGGTATGAGCTGAATTTTAGAAGAAGAAGAAGAAAAAATAAGCCAAGTCACATACCAAGGTTTATTATTGACAGAGCTAATCCTTTAGAAGTTTACCACGGTATAGAATTTAAGGGTGGAATGCAAGAACCGAACTTCAAATTTGAAGTCGAACTTCAAACCTAAAGTGCGACTTGAGCGAATGCACAAAGCGAACTTCAACTCAAGTCAGACTTGAAAACCGCTAAAAATAGACCTTTTTCAAGTCTGACTTCAAACCAGACTTGAGAGAGCAAAAATTCCTTCCGAATGCAAGAACCCAACTTGAAATTTCAAGTCAGACTTCAAATCTCAAGTCTGACTTGAACGGAATGCAAGAAGCGAACTTGAACTGAAGTCAGACTTGAAAAACGAGAATATTTGAATTTTCAAGTCATTTTTTCAAGTCTGCTCCAGACCAATCTTGAAACCAAACTTGAAAAAAAAAACAGACCGCCATTATCATTTTGCTGATGCGTAACAAAACTTTACTATTACTATATAACTTATTACAACCTTTGCAAGTATGAAAATGAGTTTTTAACAAGCAAAAGTAGTTACTTGGGCATATTGACCTAATTAATTTAGAAGGTTACATTGTGAAAGTATATTTTTAAATGAATTCATTACAGAAAACTGAATATTAACATTGCGAAAACGTGTGTCTTTTAAAACATCCTGTAACTCGTATGTAATGATTCAACATGTCATATTTTGATGCCATTAGAAATGTTTATTAGCTTTTTGAAATGTCGAACATCCTAGCATTATAAAAGGCTGTTGATTAAGGCACATTTTTGTGATACAGTATAAAAGTAAATTCCATTTAGTAATAAATAGTTGCAGTTATACAAAGAGGTGATACGTGTAAAAGGAGTAAAAGAGAGTTCATGAGAAGTAGTTACAATTACATGAAGTATTAAAAAAAACTTTTTTTTAAATGTTCAAAAATGAATCGGTATGAGCTGAATTTTAGAAGAAGAAGAAGAAAAAATAAGCCAAGTCACATACCAAGGTTTATTATTGACAGAGCTAATCCTTTAGAAGTTTACCACGGTATAGAATTTAAAAGGTGCTACAGATTTTCCAATAAAAACCTTTTTAATATTAGCTAATGACATTATTAACAACAATGTTAACAATCGAGGGTGCCCTCTTTCAACTGTACAACAACTGGCTATTGCATTTCGGTTTTATGCTACTGGTTCATTCCAAGTGAGTAGATTTTCAAGAAATGGTATCAGAAAATGGCACCTTCTTATTGTAGATTTTACATTACGTTTTTAAATAACAACATTTTATACCAACAAATGATAATATACTTAAGTAACAATAAATAAACTCTCTTAGAGAATAACAGGAGATTTGGAAGAGCTGAAACTCAACTGTTTGTCCAGTGGTTTAGAACATTTCAATTCAAATGGCTAACAAAAGATATCAGTACATAAAGTTTCCAACAGAAGCTGATTCTTTGATAATTCAGCAAAAGTGATTATAAGTTTTTATGGATATCTGATTTTGCTATTTCATACAAACTTCAAACTTTTCTTAGATAAAGAAAATATTTATATTTATCAACCATTATTTAGATTTTACCAAATTCAAAAAATCCCTTTTTTTACCGAAACAAAAAGGGATTTTTTTTTGAATGTTGTTCATGTTTCAGGTGATTCTGGCTATCCTTATAAACAATATTTAATGACACCTTTTTCTAACCCAAAAATGAAAATGAAATCAGATACAATTACAACTTGAGAAGTACACACATGTTGAATGTTGTTGTTGAATATTGTTTTGGTATATTAAAAAAAAACAATACCCTTGTCTTAACATTCCCTTAGGAACAAAGCTGCAAAATTCCATAGCTATAATAATATCCTGTTTTGTGCTTCACAACATTGTCCTTCTACAAAATGATTATTGTGGAGGCAATGAAATACAAAATAGCAATGAAGAATGTGGTGCTAAAGCATTCACTAAAGATATTTTTGCAGAAACAAAGCAAAAGTCAAATTTCAGACTTATTTTTTTAAAAAAAAATTTGTGTCTGATAATGGATAAAGGGTCTAATAACAAAAACATTATTTTCAAATATTTATACTACATATTATTTCAAAAGAATTACATTTTATATTTCAAAATAGTATTATATATGAAAAAAACAGTTTCACTAAAAAATAAAGTGATAAATTAAAACATTCCAAAAACAATTTGGATCTGATATTTTTTGAAAATAATAATCCTCACATAGAATAATTCTGTTGTGTTGCTTTTTTAAAACTTTGTGAAAATTTTAACTGTGAAAATTTTCACAAAGTTTTGTTTGTATTGTTGCTTTTTCTGGAGAGAGTTTTTTTTTATATCATCTATTTCTATTTGTTTTTGCATTAGTTCTTTATCAAGATCATGAATTTCATTATATTGCTTTTTTGTATTTTTTTTATTAAGAGATTTTTGTTTAACGTTAAACTTTGTTCTTTTTCATGTGTTAATGAGCAAGATGCTATCAATGGTTTTTAAAAGTTTTCTTTTCTGTTTCTATAAGTGGCCCAATAATTTCAGAAGACCTGTCTTCATATGTGATCTCTAATGACTTACATATGTAAATGGTATACTTACATATGTTAATGGTATATATATGTGTAGGTATATATATATATATATATATATATATATATATATATATATATATATATATATATATATATATATATATACACACACACACACATAGTATTATGTAGTATTAGTATTGAGAAAACTAATTTTGTTTAAAGTAATTTTCTCAGTATTTTTTAAAAAAAAAACATTATTTTCATTAAAGTATTAGTAAAAGGATAAATAAAAATACATTGTAGTATAGTATCATCCCCAAAAAGCGTCAAAATAAGATTCTGCATTTTCTAGAACATTTCCATGTATTTTAATTCAAATGGAATCTGTTAAAATGGAGAAATCAAGAGAAATTGTCTTGATCACTTAAGTGGTACATATGACCAACCGTTGTTTACCAACAACTTAGCATTTGGAACTGAAAGTGCCAAGATGAATTTATTTTTCTGATGAAAAATACATAGCAAGAACTTTTTTTTTTTTTACTGTTATTAACTTTTTATTTAATCGTATATTATACAAATATCATTACACGGAATTTGTTTCAGTAAAAGGTTTTTCCCGTAAAAAAAATCCATTACCGCTATTGGTTGCGAAGTGCATTTTCCGATAGACGCCCTAAATTCAACGCCTCGACTATTTTTCAAGTTCGACTTTCTCAAGCACGAGCTTGAAATTTTCAAGTCTCGTTTACGCATTCGCTCAAGTCAATTTTTCAAGTCTGACTTGACAAAGTCGAACTTGAGATTTCAAGTCGAACTTGACTCAAGTTCGGTTCTTGCATTCCACCCTAAAAGGTGCTACAGATTTTCCAAAAAAAACTTTTTAATATTAGCTAATGACATTGTTAACAACAATGTTAACAATCGAGGGTGCCCTCTTTCAACTGTACAACAACTGGCTATTGCATTTCGGTTTTATGCTACTGGTTCATTCCAAGTGAGTAGATATTCAAGAAACGGTATCAGAAAATGGCACCTTCTTATTGTAGATTTTACATTACGTTTTTAAATAACAACATTTTATACCAACAAATGATTATAACAATAAATAAACTCTTTTAGAGAATAATAGGAGATTTGGAAGAGCTGAAACTCAACTGTTTGTCCAGTGGTTTAGAACATTTCAATTCGAATGGCTAACAAAAGATATCAGTACATAAAGTTTCCAACAGAAGCTGATTTTTTGATAATTTAGCAAAAGTGCTTATAAGTTTTCATGGATATCTGATTTTGCTATTTCATACAAACTTCAAACTTTTCTTAGATAAAGAAAATATTTATATTTATCAACCATTATTTAGATTTTACCAAATTCAAGGATTCCCAGGATGTATAGAAGCAATTAATGAACACATATTCCTATAATAATTCCTTGTGGAGAAAGCGCAGAAATTTATCGAAACAAAAAGGGATTTTTTTTTTGAATTGCCAGGTCATTGCAGGTGCTTCATATGAAATTTTATCTGCTTGTGTTCAATGGCCTGGAATTGTTCAGGATTCATTTGTTTTTGCTAACTCAGCTATTAAACAAGTTTTAGAAGCTTGCCAACATGTTCATGTTTCAGGTGATTCTGGCTATCCTTATAAACAATATTTAATGACACCTTTTTCTAACCCAAAAATGAAAATGAAATCAGATACAATTACAACTTGAGAAGTACACACATGTTGAATGTTGTTGTTGAATATTGTTTTGGTATATCAAAAAAAAAACAATACCCTTGTCTTAACATTCCCTTAGGAACAAAACTGCAAAATTCCATAGCTATAATAATATCCTGTTTTGTGCTTCACAACATTGCCCTTCTACAAAATGATTATTGTGGAGGCAATGAAATACAAAATAGCAATGAAGAATGTGGTGCTAAAGCATTCACTAAAGATATTTTTGCAGAAACAAAGCAAAAGTCAAATTTCAGACTTATTTTTTTTAAAAAAAATTTGTGTCTGATAATGGATAAAGGGTGTAATAACAAAAACATTATTTTCAAATATTTATACTACATATTATTTCAAAAGAATTACATTTTGTATTTCAAAATAGTATTATATATGAAAAAAACAATTTCAATAAAAAATAAAGTGATAAATTAAAACATTCCAAAAACAATTTGGATCTGATATTTTTTGAAAATAATAATCCTCACATAGAATAATTCTGTTGTGTTGCTTTTTTAAAACTTTGTGAAAATTTTAACTGTGAAAATTTTCACAAAGTTTTGTTTGTATTGTTGCTTTTTCTGGAGAGAGTTTTTTTTTATATCATCTATTTCTATTTGTTTTTGCATTAGTTCTTTATCAAGATCATGAATTTCATTATATTGCTTTTTTGTATTTTTTTTATTAAGAGATTTTTGTTTAACGTTAAACTTTGTTCTTTTTCATGTGTTAATGAGCAAGATGCTATCAATGGTTTTTAAAAGTTTTCTTTTCTGTTTCTATAAGTGGCCCAATAATTTCAGAAGACCTGTCTTCATATGTGATCTCTAATGACTTACATATGTAAATGGTATACTTACATATGTTAATGGTATATATATGTGTAGGTATATATATATATATATATATATATATATATATATATATATATATATATATATATATATATATATATATATATATATATATATACACACACACACACACACACACATAGTATTATGTAGTATTAGTATTGAGAAAACTAATTTTGTTTAAAGTAATTTTCTCAGTATTTTTAAAAAAAAAACCATTATTTTCATTAAAGTATTAGTAAATAGATAAATAAAAATACATTGTAGTATAGTATCATCCCCAAAAAGCGTCAAAATAAGATTCTGCATTTTCTAGAACATTTCCATGTATTTTAATTCAAATGGAATCTGTTAAAATGGAGAAATCAAGAGAAATTGTCTTGATCACTTAAGTGGTACATATGACCAACCGTTGTTTACCAACAACTTAGGATTTGGAACTGAAAGTGCCAAGATGAATTTGTTTTTCTGATGAAAAATACATAGCACGAACTTTTTTTTTTTTACTGTTATTAACTTTTTATTTAATCGTATACTATACAAATATCATTACACGGAATTTGTTTCAGTAAAAGGTTTTTCCCGTAAAAAAAATCCATTACCGCTATTGGTTGCGAAGTGCATTTTCCGATAAACGCCCTAAATTCAACGCCTCGACTATTTTTCAAGTTCGACTTTCTCAAGCACGAACTTGAAATTTTCAAGTCTCGTTTACGCATTCGCTCAAGTCAATTTTTCAAGTCTGACTTGACAAAGTCGAACTTGAGATTTCAAGTCGAACTTGACTCAAGTTCGGTTCTTGCATTCCACCCTACATTTCGATAAATATGCGCACAGTGACCAAGATCATTATACGGCTGAAACCCATTAACAAAAATTTAATTTCTTTTTTTTTTTTTTAAATCTAAAGACAAGTTTTTTATACTCTAAACATTTTCAACGTGTAATTATTTTTATACATTAAAAATCATAAATGTTCGTAGGAAAAAAATTAAAATATAGAAATATTTAGCTTTCTAGGCTGATTAAAATTCCTCTTTTCAATTTTTACTCATACATAATAACCATAAAATATGGCATCTCTTAATTAACTCTAAAACTATTAAAAGTAATTAATAAAAACAATATCTTTTTCATGAAGGTTTTTTAAAGTACAAACGAAATTATATTCGATAACCTTTTGTTGGCGAGAATACATTTTATTATTGTTTCAGTCATACCATTAACTAACAACCTCACGGTAATCTTATGTAAAATTATCCCAGATTTCTTTAAAAACGTTTTGTAAATCTAGTATATTTTGCAGACTACTTCTCTCTAAAGATTTTTTCATCATCCCTACAGACTTTCTGAAGCTTTAAACTGTGACTGCATTTAAAGTTTTTTAAGGAACTTATGTTGTTTCAATTAAATCATTTCTATTTTACTTTGAGTTGAAGACTTAATATTTTTCTTGAATGTAAAAGAATGTACCAACCATGTGATATAGTAAAGTACGTATCTAAGACCAGAAGTTTAAATTGGGAGTAAAAAAGTTATTTTAACGCTTCAGATTTATCTATTTTATACAAAAGTGGTTTGTAACTTAAATTTTATATTTTTGGTTCCTAAAATTGCTATTTTGATACATGACATTTATGCAATCACTTTTTTTTATATCGATTTTGTTAAAACTTACATCAATTATATTATACTTTCAAATAAATGATACTCTTAACTATTATCACTATTACCAAATCCTGTTTATCAAACGCACAGAAGTGCTGCAATTTATATTAAAAATATAGGAGCTCGAATATATGCTCTTTTAAAATACCTTAAAAGTGGATTTTGAATAGAGTAAACCTCAGTTAGCGATATATTTTAAATGTTTAGTGTAATATAAGCATGGGAATTTCGGCCTTCGAAATCGACGAAATTAAACGAAACGAAATTCGTATTTCAATTTCGGATCGAAATTGAGAACGAAATTTCGATTTTTTGGATTGTTTACTTTCGCGAAATAATTTCGTATAATTTCGGGTCATTGAAAGTAACGAAATTGACACGAAATTAAACATAAGTTTTAATTTCGTAATTTCGAAATTCGTGAATTTGTAATGTTTAAAAATTTCGCGAATTTCGAAAAACCGAAATTTTTAAACATTACAAATTCACGAATTTCGAAATTACGAAATTAAAACTTATGTTTAATTTCGTTTAAATTCCCATGCTTAGTGTAATAATACAAAATTCCTCCCTCCCCCCTCCCTTACCCACGTTAATCACTTTTTCAATTCGGCTATTGTTTTTAGCCCCTTCACAATTACAATTTAAATGCATTGCGAGGAAGAGCAGCACGCATTCTGCAATTTATTAGATAAAGGACATTTTGCTAGGCCTATTTACCTTCAACACAAAATTTCGGTTTGAGTCACTCTTTAAAGGCTAGTTAGTTCTAAAACCTATTAGAAAGTCGTGAAATGGCTTTTATCAACAAGGTATCATTGAGTAATATTCGCAACGGTTTTACGGTTGCTTTAAAGAGAAATATTGGCGTTACATCAGTTTGCCAGGCAAAAGTTACTGAGATTACAGATCCAATTCAGAAATTGTTTCTCGAGAAGCTTCAAGATTATAAAACGAAAGCACTAAAGTTAAAAGAAGGAGAACTTGTTGAAAGCAATCCTGAAATTGAGGGGAGAAGAAAATTTGGCTTGGATAATTTAAAAAGAAAATATGGAGACAACGTTGAAGAATTCCCAAAGTTTAGCTTTCAAAAGTGAACTCACCACAAGTAAACAATTTAATATTGCTAGTTTTTTATAACTGGTGGTATTTTATCATAAAAAAAGTTGTTAGAGTTTTTTGAAATTACCAAAACAAATTTATGAAAGCAAAAAAGTGTTATTTATAGAAATAGTGTTTGATAAATCCAATCAACTGCTTCAACTGAAATACATTTATCATGCTTGTGTATGGTGTGTGTAGATAAGAGAATATAATAGATCTTAAAATTTTGGATTATTCTATTAAAGCTATTAGGCCTTTTCTATACATGTTCAAATTGTTTCTGGTGTTCTTTGACTAACACACTGGTACTTAATGCATGCATGTCTATGAATTTATGCATGTACATACATACATACATACATACATACATACATACATACATACATACATACATACATACATACATACATACATACATACATACATACATACATACATACAAATGTATGTACGTACCTATATAAATATATACATACCTACATATATATATACATGCATACATGCATGCATACATACATACACACACACATATACATACATACATACATACATACATACATACATACATACATACATACATACATACATACATACATACATACATACATACATACATACATACATACATATGAAGGGTACAGGCGAAATTCTACAGTTGTCCATTTTTTCTGCTTTTGAGAAAAATGGAATTTTGTGTTCGAAGAATTCAACAGTCTTTAATGTTAAACATTTTAAAGCACTTATAGTACAAATGTATGTACGTACCTATATAAATATATACATACCTACACATATACATACATGCATACATACATGCATACATACATATATACACATACATACATACATACATACATACATACATACATACATACATACATACATACATACATACATACATACATACATACATACATACATACATACATACATACATACATACATACATACATATGAAGGGTACAGGTGAAATTCCACAGTTGTCCATTTTTTCTGCTTTTGAGAAAAATGGAATTTTGTGTTTGAAGAATTCAACAGTCTTTAATGTTAAACATTTTAAAGCACTTATAGTACCTAATAATAGCAATATTTTGCTTGTATATTGTCAGAAGTGATAGGTAAGCACCAGTATAGGATGAAAAGGATGCACATGTAAAGTTTTTTGAAATAGGAAATCTGTGGTTTTTCCTGTATAGTCTTCATATGTTTATATAATATATGTAGTATGTGCAATAAACTCTGAATATATTTTGGTCTGAAATCAAACTTGTGTTTTTAGTTTCATTATGGTGACATTGATATTACTAGATCTAATGCCTAAACATCTTAAAAACTGGGGATTTCAATGTATATTTATATGTAAATGGCTCTAACTTTTTTCCTATACAATCAAAGTTACTAGTAATCCATTTTATGCTGATATTTCCAAAAAAAAATCATGTGAATAGAAAATTCAAAATCTGCTAATAAAATGACTAAAGTGCTATATATCTGATGTTTGCTTTTTGATCAAAACGAATTAAGAATTCTGCTCTTCAATCGAACTTTGAGTATCTTTTTGTTAATTGCGAAGAACAGTTTCATTGCCAACATTATGTGTTCCTCAATTCTTTCTTTTAAGCAGAATGACTGGTTGGGTCAGAATTGCATCTAACTTTTTAATTCAAAATCGGTCAGAGATTAAAAAGTTTCTGGCATAGCTTATTAGAAATCGTCTTAATGTTTTTTTAACTGCAATAATTCTTTTAAGAAATGTAACCCGATTGATGGGATATTCCCTTTTTTATGGTTTACTTACTGTATAGATTTGATTCAAAATGGAGGGTGATGACAGTTATTGAGCAATTAAGTCCTTACATCTTTTTTTTTTTTTTGATGAAATTTAAACGCTCTTTGATAAAGAAAACTCATAACTCGTCGGTTGGAAAGTTTTTTCATGAAGTTTTTTGCAATTTTATGACACTTTAGCCTATTGGCGCTAGATTATTATTTCAGCCTTCTTTTTTTTTTTATTTCATTTGGTGTGAAAACCTGAAATCTGATGTTCAGCAAACTTCAATTGATAGTAAGTTGTCAAAAGATAATATATTCAAAAAATTAATCTTGGGTAAAAAAACTGTATTATTTAATACCAAAATGTCAAGTCATAAAATTTTAATAATGGCAGAGTTTGAACATTTCTGAGTTCAGCGTTTGTAAAACTGTAAAAAAAAATTGCACAGTAACTGTTAATCTCAATCACAAACTCGATAAAACGAGATAAAAAAATGTTCAGCAAACGCGACTTAAAAGCAGGAATACTTGCTTTGAGTGCACAAATCAACAAATCGCTTGTGAGCAAAGCAGTGAATTGTCGGAATTGTTGGAGATGTATGTCAGGCTCAGCCGTTGGCTGTCATGTAATCTACGAAGGAATGGTTCAATCTTTGAATAGCTCGACATTTTGGAGAATAGGTTTGATCTCAATCTTGGTTTTATTCGAGGCCATCAAGTCTCGATTCTCGATCAAACCTCGACTTAGGTTACGGAGGACTATCTTGCTGGGTATTTCAGCAAAATAATACTCCATGTCATGCAGCACATTCAATCACTGACTATTTTGCTGAAAACAGTATTAGACTCGTGCTTTGGCTAGCACGATCACCCGCCTTAAAACCGATCGAAAATATGGAGCTGGGTGGACTATCGACGAACCATAAAACAATTAACAAGTTACAAAGTGCTTAAAAAGGAACTGACCAAACTGGGGCTTAAAATACCAATCAAGATGATTGAAAGTTTTATTGAATCAATGCCGTGATACTTAAAACATGTGCTAAAAACAATCGGGTCATATTTTATATTAATAAATTTTAAACGTACCTAAAAACTATTTTCGATTGAAAATAGTTTTTAGGTACGTTTAAACTTTATTTCGTTTTTTTCTCAGTATTTTTTAGTTTTAATTTGATATTTCTGCCTTTTAAAGTTTTGTTTTATTATCAAATACTGATTGACCTTGAAAAGGAATAATAATTTGTCTTAATTTCGTACACCTTAAATAAACAAAATGCGTTTAAATTTTCTTTATTACGTTTCCACCTAAATTTCACCATGACAACTAATTACTCTGTGAAAATTTATCGATCAAAGATAATTTCTTTCTTTTTTTAATGTCAAGCTGAGTTTTTCTAAATGATAATCTGCTGGAAAATAAGAAAACAAAATAAAACAAAACATCAAGAATACCAAGTGTGTATAATGTGTGTAATGACGTCATGTTAACAATTACACGTCTGTCGCAAGTTCGATAAAAGTTCTGCGTTCGAATTCAAGTGATAAACATGCAAGAGCCCGACTTTTGCACATCACTAAGACGAGCCCGTGTGAAAAGAACTCTTTTATCGCCAACACGAAAAAATAATCCACAACCTATTGGCCTGGTCTATCAATCGCCGTTGTATCCGACGGCTCCAGTAAGTTTTGATTTCTTAATGCGAATAAAACAGGTAATTGTTGTGCTTTGAAAAAGGTTTGAATTACCTTAAAAATTCGTCAAGAAATGCCACAGTTTTCCGTGGTCCTAAAACACTTATTTTACTCTATAAATGAACATACGCTTGAAAAAATAGTTTTTTCTTACCACTTAATACTGAGGTTTCAGACTTCAGGTAGTTAAGAGTACTTAGTACTTTTAAAAGTACTAAGTACTAAGAGTACTTAGTACATTTAAAAGGACACACTTTATTTGTTAATGTCTTTTTTTGTTTGTTTAAAGCGATTCGCTATTTGGGATCAAGAAGAAACCTCTCGCCAAGTAGCCAATAGATTTCCTAACTTAATCTCGCATATTGGTAATTATTTTAGTTTTCATTTTCTGCGAATTAAGACTTTAGGAATCTTCTTTTAGTTTATTTTGTCTTTTAAATTTTTCTCGTGAATTTTTTAAGACGCTTTGATTAGCCTTAATTATATAAGACGCTTTGATTGGCCTTGCGACTTACGTAGCAAGTTGATAGTACCATTATCAATCAATGGTGGAACTCTTTTTCTTCAGTTCTTTCTTTAAACTTAAACGGTTATGAATTATAAAAGTATAAAAATTTGTTATAGGCATGATCAATTTCAGCTGTTCAAAGTTTTTGAATGAATGGCAGTGCGAAATGCCAAGTGAGTATTTCTTCAATTGATCCAAAGTTGATGAAAGGTTTCAAGGAAACAATTTTCTTTACATGCTTCAGACGCACATGCTTTTTTAGGACGACTCCCTAACTTAAAATACAGTCTGGACTCAACCAACCGTTTTAGCTACCAAAATCCTTCTAATTACATGGGGTTTGCAAAAGGTTTTAAAGGAGAGTCCTGTCGTCCTAATGATGGCGCAGCTTCTGGAATCGGTAGGTATATAAAAGTGTGCAATAAAATGCAGCTATTGTGATCTCTTCAAATAGTAAGAGCTTTAAAAATGCATTAAATGTTTTTGGATTTTTAGTGCCTCGGATATGCCCTTACAAAGCAGGAAAAAGAAAAATTTTAAAAGAGGTAGAGAAAAAATAGTAAGGAATCGTATGTATAAGAAAACTGTGTATGTTTTGTTAAAAATAATATTCATAAATATGAAATAATATTCAGTTTGAAGTGAATTGATTGGACTTTTATAAATAAGCTAATACAATTACGTATGTTCGCTTCGTTAAAATTCGCTTGTTATTTAGTTAAAATTTTGAATTATGCGCCAAATTCACTGTTAATCAATCTTTTTTAAAAAAACTAATGAAAAAATAAACTTAATGATTAAAGTTGGCACGGATGTGGGTTTAAAAAAAAAAGTTAATTAAAATTCATTTTTTGTTACATTTAAATCTTCCTCGAGCTTTTAAAGAGATCAAGCCTTTAAAGGGACAAAAAGCAGTTCGAATTTACCGAATAGGATAATATTCGGTAAAATTTTAACTGTTCTTTAACCAAAAGGAGTATATGAAAATCTTCAAGGTGATTAGAATTTCGGTTCGGTATAATAAAGGTTCGACTTGTGTTTTGTTATGTGAATTTAGCTGCATCAAGAAAAAGCATCAACTTTAATCTCTGCAAAAAAGTTTTTGTCGCGTTTTGAAAATATTTGAAAAAGTTTCGAGTGTTTTTAAAGAGCTATCGATGGTATTTAAGAACAATGGAACAAAAAATATGCCGCACTTGAATTCAGGCTGATCCAACTAAAAAAATAGATTCTTTAAAACTTGCTTAAATTATGAAGTAGAAGTAAGGGGAAAAAAAAAGGCAACTAAAAATTGGAAATTTGATGGCTCCAAATTTGTAATGTTTATTTGATGCGCAAAAGATTTCGCGTGAAGACGCAACAAATTAAACAAAATAGAAAGCATTCATCTTTAACGATTCAAAGTGGATCATTTTTATGTATCAAAGTAACACAAGAAATTTGAATGTGTTGAATAACTTCGCAAATTTTACTTATTTATGAAAGAATTACTCAGACCATGAAATTACTGCGGTAAATAACCTTTAAGAAAATCTAAATTGTCGGCAGCTTGTTGAATATTTTAAAATCATATAGAAGGTGTTTTAGTGCTTTGTTAAAGTTGGATCTTTTGGATGTAATGGCTACACTGTAATATCAAAAATATTTTAGCTCTATATGTCTGTAAAAATTAATTGGTGTAAAAAATGAAATCTTCATCCGTTACTAAAATGCGTAAGAAAGAACCGGACTATGAATCGATTAGAAACTTCAAAAGGTTTGGAAATAAAAATCATCAACATCCACTCTTTTCGAGTTTGTCAAATCCTAGTTCGTCAACTATTTCAACGCCTCAACTAACACCACCACGTAAGGAGTACGGACATTCACAAAAATCTCACAGCGTTACATTTGAACGATCAGTTAGTGCTGATTCAAATTATAGCTTTGCAAAAAGTGATAAGCCCTTTCATGTATCTGATATTAATAATCGTCGTGATGATAGTGACGATGAAGGAACATTATCACATAACCAAGTAATATCAATGGTTCAACCTAAATCAAACGAACAAAAACACAGTCATGTCATTTACGAGAAAACGGTAAATCGTACGAAGATGACTAATCTAAATTCCCTAAACTTTTCAGATTTATCTGTGAATCTCAGACGTTCTGCATCCTTAAATCTCACGGATGAATCCTCCGTATCTACATCATCAACTCAAAATAACAATCTCAAACACAAGACTAAAAGAAAGTTGAAAAGAAATAATCATTCGGAAAAAAATTCAAACAATCTAGTTCGAAATTCGAAAGAAGACGAAGAGCCAATTTACGATTATCTTAAACGCCAGTCCATCAATAGCACAGAAAAAAAACATACAAGTATAACACTGCCGAATAACTGGAGTGGCAGGTTGATGACTTCGGAACAAAATCAGAACCTTTACAATTACGGCCCTGTTTATACTCTTAACAACGAAAACATAAAAGGAATTATCTTTCGCAGCAATTACCCAATTGCTACTGTTTCATCGGCCAAACAAATAAGTAATCAAAAAAATGATGATGAAGCAATGAGTAGCTTGGCAAGCTTAGATCAACATTTAAAAAACGAAAGTGGAAATTACTTTTTTTACAAGTCTACACTCGACTGGCTGACAGGTTCTTCGAGTCTTAAGCACAAGAAGTACGGATTTTTTCGAGAATCAAAAAAAATCTCGGATTTAAATTTACTTACTGATCAAGTTTATCAAAGCGCGACAGTCGAAGGCCAGTCAACAAAGTTGAGTTTTTACGCCCACTTGCAGAAAATTATAACGGTTATAAATATAATGCTGGGACGTTTACCAAAAGACAAATTCCCTTTTGGAATATTGCAGTTGAACCATAAATCCATATACGAAAGGACAACTCCATTTGGCTTAGATTTTTATATAGAGTTTGATGATTTGATATTAAAGCATTTGCAAGTAAGCTTCAGCTTAAACAATACTCTGAGCGCATTAGTTGTTGTTCCTTACAAGGATGTTTCTGAAGAAGTTAAAGAGCTCTGCGTGAACCAGCCTCATGGCTTAGTTTTGTCTTGCAAATTGCTGTTTACGTCTTTCGCAAAGTGTTTTACAAAAGAAATTTGTAAAGAATACGAAACTCGATCTCTATTACCTGATGATGTACGCATAAGGTTTGATATTGTTTCGCTAAATGCAATACGCTTTAACATTCGTTTGCTGCCGTATGACTTAACGTATCAAATAGAGCTCCATGTTGCATTAAGTGTGCCTCACTTTCCCAATATTTTTGAACTTACAGAAAAGCGAAAATGGCCGGATAATAAGTCCAAGACTGAAATCACCCGTCAAGGGGTACATTTAACAACTAAAGGTTGTGATGACATCAAATGGAATGTTTTGTTCATAAAAACACGCAACCTTTTATTACGAAATATTGATATAGATTTTTCCATCACGAAATTACTCCTCTCTTTTCAGTTTGTTAATGATCGTTGTTTATCAAAACGAGGTTGCTACGGTATGATACACCCAAATGATTTTCTAACATTATTGTTTTGGACATATGAAAGTTACAATAGTAAAGAATTTTGGACGCGATTAAATATGGGCTTACGATTTCTTGATATCTTGTTCGGTCTGAAAAGATGTTTGCAACGCAAGGAATGTCGGGATTTTTTGCTACCGAAAAATAATTATTTCGATCGTTTATCGAAAACTGATTGCAAAATTCTGTTACAAAATTTAGATGAATTACTGGACAATCCAGTAGAGAAAATGAAAATTGAAAACATGAGTTAGGACAACAAACAAAAAAACTTCATAAAAGTCGACCTTAATAATACTTTCTTTATGCTAATGCAAGTAAACAATGGTTATAAACGTCATTTCGTTTGGATAACAAAGGGCTCCTGAACATTTTATAATACAGCCATTACAGCTGTATTACGTTTCACGGCCATGCATATTTATATACACAATAGTTGAAGCATGTAAAAGATTAAAACAATATATAAATAAGTATAGCAATATATATAGCTATAATTAAATTTTTATAATAATAATAATTTTTATTATAATCATCCTGATACTGAAAGTATCAAGATGAATACTACTCAAAAAATGAGTGTTTTGGATCTTTGGTATCGTAACCATTTGTAAAATGTCTGGAACAAACGTTCTTTATATATAGAATGAGTCCATCACGAATCTTTGTCGTCTCGTCACGACCAGTACACCTTTGTATAGCTGTTATTCAGTTTACTGATGCAACTCATTTCAGAAACTGGTGAGTTTCAAGTAACATGTTATCGGGATTAACGGTGATAAAAGTAATGGAAAAACTTTAATCATTGAAAACCTCGTTTTCCGCGTGACATTAGCGACTTTACGTAATCAAAACGCCACACAGTGAAGCGAAATGGTCAAAAAGCGGCCAAAACTCAAAATTTTGTAAAGTAATAAACGTTTTTATTAAATTATTGTTCCAATTCTCTGACTAGGATAGTAGACATGAGAGAACCAAAATATATATTTTTCTTATCATTTGACATTTTTTCTAATAAGTTGTAAACAAAAATTAATGAAAATGGTGTATTAAAAAAATTCCACTTATGGCCACTTTTTGAGCTTTTCGCTTCATAGTGTGCCAACTACAACTGCAACGTCTATGCACAAAATATTGGTTATGCGCATGCGTGTACTCCAGGTAAATCCCTACTCGCGTGTTAAAGTTCTAGGCTGGACGTGAAAATTAAAGTTTTGGCGTGGTGTTGAAAACGTGAAGTAATTTTAAAAACGTTGACATTTTTCATAGTTTTCACACGTTTTCATACCGTGACGTTTTCATAGTAATTTTCGTAACGATATTTTACTAAAAACAGCTACGATGACGACGACTTATAAAATCCTAACTTTTACTTTCTCATTGCAGTTGGCGTTTCGATTTCATAAAGTCGCTATTTTGGTTTACAAAGACCACTTTCAAAATTTGGGGTGCGGAAAACTTAACGAATATACGAGCTCAGCAAGTATAAACTGCGTAATTAATTAATAAGATGTAAGAACGGGGGAAATAACTTTTTTCTCTTTACGAATAGGATTTGGTTTTTTCTTCTTGTAATAAACTCGAAGAAGTTTTTGTAAACTGTGCTTATTTACCCCACCCCCACCACAGGTTTAATGTGAAAGGATATTTTTTCCCCCTTTTTTTCACGAAAATTTTTTATTTAATTGTTAAATAGAAAAAGAAATGGGTTTTTCGAATTTGTTATAATATAACAAATTCGAAAAACCCATTTCTTTTCATCTCATATCAGAAATTTTTGACATATTATGTCAAAATTTTCTGATAAGATTTCCTGATTTCTTGTTACACCAACGACAAACTTTTCATTCTGACATTTTTCCGCTCTGATTTGTTTTAGTGGTCCTCAAAATATTTCAAAGTACTTACGCTGTCCTTTCTGTTTATGATTATCTTTGTTCGTGATTTTTTATTTCATCCATTTCAATGAGAAGGCCCAAACTATAAGCAGAATGATCTAAACATTAAATTTGTACAAAATCTAAAGATAAATCTGAAATTTATTTTCTGCGTAATAGCTGAGTTAAATGCAGTATAATACTGAGTTAAATGCAAACGTTTGATGCACGAGTTGCTAGAATCTCGCGTTTGATTTTCATAAGAAACGTTAAAATTATGCTTTATATTGCACCACAAATTAAACGGACCTAACAGTAGCGTCTTGTTTTCTATAAAATATCTCCAAGCTTTTCTTTAATTTTTTTTTTTTACTTACAATATAAGAGTAAAAAAGTAATCTTTCGTTATATAAAAACAGATAAAGACAAGCTAGATCCTAATGTAGGTATTTTTTTAAAAACTTAAACGACTAGCATGACTGCTTTAACATGATTAATGCCAATGAGGTAATGCATCGTTATTATTATGGTTATTATCAGGGCTGTGGAGTGGGTAAGCCTTTGTTCCGCCTCCGATTCTTCGATTTTATCATGGACTGACTCTGACTCCTTCATAAGTAACTAATTTGAATCAACAAATTTACTGTAGCAAAGTGTTAACATTGGCTATTTCATCATCATGATACAAATAATCCAACCACTTAGTGCTATAAATATTTATCAGAAAACAATTTTTGAACAAACAACTTTTCTGAACTCTTGTTATGCAATAAACTTTTATGTATTCACTAATTAAATTATAAATTTGTCAAAATCATATTTGAAACATTGTCAGCTGGAAAGAAAGAATTTGTTCTTTAAGTTCATATTCTTGAAGAATCTTTTCCTCCAAGACCTGGAGAGATTCGCTGGTGTGATTAGCTTTGATGTCTTTTACTACCAATGTCAAGGTAACTTCTTTATTTTTTTCGAAAACAAATCGGACATGGATTGCAAAACAAATAGGACATGGATTGCAAAACAAATAGGACATGGATTGCAAAATAGTCCACTCTGTTAAGAAACACAAAGCGCCCCTTAAAAGATTCTTTAAGTTCTTCTTTTTGTTTAACAGCTTCTTCAATCACTAATTTTCTAATACTCTCTCTCTCTCTCTCTCTCTCCAGAGAAAAAAAGTTTATTGAATACTTACAGTCCACACCCTGTAAATATTGGAAGTTAATACTTTTGGAGAGCACCGAAAAAACCCTTTTGGGGTCTTGTTATATACACATAGGTGACTTACCTGGCAAATTTTCAAAATCTTTTACCGACGTCCTAGGGAGAAAAAGCAATTTGAAGTTTTTAGTAAAAACATCCAGAAAAAAACCAAAAATTGTCAAAAATCATTTTTGTTTATTGGCATTAATTTTCTTCAAAAGAGAAATTTTCTTGTACAATGATACCAAAATATTACAAAACACAATTAATTAAAATAGTTTTACAATTTTGTGCCAATAATTTCAAATATTGCTTCTATCAGAGTTAAGAATTCAATGTTTTTAACACTTGAAAACAAAATTCTCTGAAAATTCTTTTAAACATTTTTCTGAAAATATTTCTTCTAACTTTTAAGCATGTTTGCTGTTAAATTCCACAACACAGTGTAGAAGCTGGGTTCCATACTCAGGATGTGAAGGGCTTCGCTTGAATCTTTGCCAGTGAGTCTTAAACTTTGAATGCATTGCTTCAGCTGTTTGTTCACTGAACAATCCAAGTGCAGACCCATGTCAATCAATGAACTCGGAAATAAGATAAAAAACTGCATGTGCCTTTGGAGTCACTGTAACCGGCAGAGAGAGAAAAGAATCTTTGAACTTTTCAATTTTTTCTTTGAAGTCACCCTCAAGTGACTCTCCAAAGCAGGAGGAAACAACAAACAAGATTGCAAAATGTTTCAATGAAACCCTGAGCTTCATAAGCACAAGCCTTTTCAGCCAGTCTTTGAAGAATGTCAACATTTTTCAAAAGTTTGTGATATTCACTTCCAACAAATTGTCCCCCGTGGTATGGCTGAAGTTGAATGTGCAACAGAGCAGGGTATTATTATGCTCCTGGCCAAAGTTCTGAAAGATTTTTGAAAAGATGATTGACAATTACTAGTAGCAAATGTAGTTCTTTTGGTGGAATGATGTCCAAAATAAGTCTTGAGTCCTCCATGTTGATCAAAGTACGATGAATTGTTTTGTCAAAATCTTTAGCCATTTTGAATTTGGAGCCAGCAGACATAAATGCTCTGTAGCTCTCTTGCATTGAACCAAAACTTCTGGAAACTCCACATTCTGAGAGGTTATCTGAATCAATGTTACACCAACAGCAGGGGTGTTTACTTGAATGAGACTAAATTCCACATAAGATGTAAGCAATTTTGAGATCACAAGAGATGACAAAAGAGACGTCTTTAACATGGATTTGGACCATCATCACCTTGACAGTCGCATATGTTTCAGGCACATCTTCCACAATTGCAACAATGAATTGACGCTTCACACCTGTATCACGAGCAATTGAGTTTGTGAATAGGCGTGAACTTTTTTGTTGAGGACTTTTTGACTCATCAACTTCTTCTGTGCTTATAATGCCAATACTAACTTTCAGAAATGAACCACCACCATTTATTCTCAGCTTGACTAAATGCTGAGGGGAGTAATCTCTTGAATGCAAAACATGATTTGTTAGGTCTTGCAGGTTTTTGCAGTGAACCATTGATTGCTTTTCTTCTTTCCCCTTTTCCATGGTAAAATTTGACTCTGACAAGGTGAAGAAATCTGCAAGAGTTTGTCCAGAAGCAGCAAATTTTTGCTCAAAATATGTCTAAGTTAGTCGAATCCCAGTGGATTTGTTTAGCGTTGATGCTAGAAAACTCATTCCTGTATTGGAAAGTCCAGTGTTTAGTTGAACATTCACTGAACTTTGTGTTGTAAGAGCTATGCTGTTTACTTTGTGAGCAATGGAAGGACCTGAATAAAAAAATAACAAACAAGTTCATCTCTTTCAAAATATTTTCACAATAAAATCTATTTTTTCTAGCTCATTGATATAAAATTCAGACCATTACATAGGATGGTTCTCTATTGGTTAAACAAAATTCAAAGAGGTTACAATAAATAGAACTATTATTCACCTATTTTGGCCACAATTTTTATTGCTCTAAATCAAAACTATGTAATTTTATAGTATTTCATTGCATTGTAACAAGTAATGTGGTATAAATAAAAAACAGCAATGCAAAATTAATTTAAACGGTATTATTTTTAATATGTTTACCTTGCATAGCGGACAAAAAATACTAAAACCAGAGGAAACATATAATACAAATTACTGCATGTTTTTGATATGTAAAGAAAAAAATGCCTCAAATCTAAATGTGTACATTACAGTTTCCAGTAGACCAATTTGAAATGTATGCTATTAACATTGCCATTTTGCATATTGCCATTTCAAGAAGTTTTAGGGCATATGTATAATATATTATAATATACAGCAGCAAATTTAATATGCAAGGGGTTAAAATGATGTCTAAGAGATGAACTTCTTCATTCAAATGTTACCTGGTGTAACTGGAAACAATTTTCCACCAGTTCCTTGACTGAGTCTAACTGTTCCATGAGGAGAAGCTTCTTTGTTGGCAATGATAGATACTGCAATTTGCTCTGCCCCGTTAATGCCATCTTGCACCAATGACTGTAAATTTTTGTGTCTTGTTCCAGGTGTGCAAAAATGTCTGTGACCTCGAGCTATGACTGACAAACATTGTGTGCACCTTTTTTCTGCAGATGGAGGTTGTTGATTTGCACTTGATGTTCCAGGTGTTGCAATAGTTTGTTCCTTAGTTTGTTGCTTAGATGAGGATTGAACTAAGATTGGATGCTGATGATTTAAATTGAGCCAACTGATTTGGCAAATGAGGCATTCACACCTATTTGCTGTTCTTGTAATAGGCTTTATAACAATGAAGTCAAAATTGTAAAGTGGTGGTAGTGGACTGTTCAAATCACCATTGTCTCTTTTTTGCAGAAGAATACGGCAAGTGTTACAAATTCCTCTTGGAACTCTTTCATCCTCAAATTTCAAATCACTTTTTACAAGTTTCAACACTCGTGCAATCATAAAGTCAGTTAATTCTTTGTCACATTTTCTCATGCATAAAAAGCAAACAGTTTTTCTGCAATCTTCATGAGTCCTGGCTTCTTGTTTGGCATTTTGATTTGTAACAAAAGCGTTTTTCACCACTGTAAACAAAAAACTTGATATTTATATTTTCCTCAGAGCTGTTTACTTTCTACTTTTTATATTCTTTGGAACCTAAAAAGAATTTTTCGGGAACTAAATTACTCAATATTTTTTAAAGTTCAGTTAGACATTTTTTATAATTTTATTCAATTGACAAAAACTTTTAGCACTTTTAGCCAATTATTTCCACATTGAAATACATTTTATAGAAAATGGTAAAATTTAATTTAAGAGGTTGAATTCCTTGCTTTTACACTCAAATACTGATTAAGAGCAATTAAAATAACAAAATTACAAAAAGAAACTAAACAGGAACTAAATTTTTCCAGACACTAAGCCAAGTACAAAAAAATTAGCAGTAACTAAATTTAGTTCCACCATAAATAAGTTACCAGCCCTAATTTTTAGGTATTGCTTTTTTGTGTAAGGGTGGTAGAGGGGATTATTTTTAAATGTGAGGTTATCCCCATTTTAGGAAACTTCAAAATATTTTAAACTAAATTTTTACAAAGCAAGAATTAAAAATGTATCACATTATTTGTGCTAATCATTTTACTCAAAATAATATGGGTAAAAAAATATTTCGATGAAATTACTGTAAGATAAAAGTAAAACTATTTTAATTAATTGTGTGTTTGTAATATTTTGGTATCATTGTACAAGAAATACTCTATTTTGAAGAAAATTAATGCCAATAAACAAAAATGATTTTTGACAATTTTTGGTTTTTTTCTAGATGGTTTTACTAAAAACTTCAAATTGCTTTTTCTCCCTTGGACGTCGGTAAAAGATTTTGAAAATTTGCCAGGTAAGTCACCTATGTGTATATAACAAGACCCCAAAAGGGTTTTTTCGGTGCTCTCCAAAAGTATTAACTTCCAATATTTACAGGGTGAGTCTTTCTGTTTTGTGAAGCAGCTCTTTTGTGCTTGGTGGTGGCACGCCTAGCTTTCTGCTCAGAATATGCAGCACAGTGTCAGACAGTTTAACTCGGTGGTTGGGGGCATCATGAAGTTATCTAGTTTAAGGGATGGTAGAGGAGAGCACAGGGGAGGTGATTTATCATTCTCAGTGATAAGCAGCCAGATACCCTATTGCTTATCATTGTCTAAAAGGCCTTAAACTAACATGCCAAATTCCTTGCCCTCCAGTTGTTGCAAACTACAATTCCCATTATGTCTGGATATCCTAAAGATATCAGAGCATCCTGGACTTGGAGTATTGTAACAACTGGAAGGCTAAAGTTTGACACTTGTGCTTTAGACTGACAGAACATAAAACATTTTAATGAGTAACATCTATAAAATCCATAAAGTTATGAAAATTTGAGAGATTTTTTTTAAGCTGGAGTCGGAGTCGGTACAAGTTTTCTGACTCTAGGCAAAATGAGCTCCGACTCCGACTTCACGACTTCGACTCCAAAGCCCTGGTTATTATGGTTATATCATCTTTAAATTTCATTAATCTTCGTCAATAAACTAATTGAAATGCTATATCGTTCACGAATTCATTCAAAACATTTATAGCGAGGCCTCTGCGTTTCGACTACTCGTGATTTTTAGACATGATTATGCGTTTCTAGCGAGTATGACGTATAGTATGCAACTATACGTCAACGCATTCTTCCCTGAGAGAATCCTAAACAATGTTAAGTTAACAGTAATTCAAAAGTTGTTAAAAAAAAAAAACAAGCTAAAACTTAACGAAAAGTATGATTAACGCTAAATACATACTTTTAAACATGCATGAACATGTATAGAAATGTTAATTAATCATATAAAAAATATTTTACATTAAAATATGTGCATAATTGTTAGTCTTCTTTTAAAACCAGGCTGAAATTTTGCGAGGAGGATGAGGTGGATAATCGGATTAAAATCCTTACTTGTGTTAATCAATGTCTAACCTTTGTAGTTCAATTTCATCGCCATCGTTCGGATAAAATAAATACAAATACTTAGCATCTCTCGGAGACATGATGGTTGTACGACTGAATTCTTTTTCTTTAAACAATAAGCGAAATTGATTTGATTTTAAATTATACATCTTGGAGATAGTCTTGTAAATGTCGCTTGTTAGCGTTAATGTATCAAATTGCATAGCAACACTCCGCTCAACATTTCCAGTAATTAGGAGAGAGACAATGACCGTTTGCCCCAATTTCACGTCTACAAGATCCAAAAGTTCACCGTACACATTTACTAACTCGTGGTACCGTAAAGGCTTTACTGCCTTGCTTTTACAATGCCTAATAAAATATCTTTCTGCATCCTCACGCTCTAATTCATTGAGCTTGGCACCGTTTATTTTATTCACACGAGGCAACGCAGCCATAAGTAAAAAGATGCGTTCTTTTTCACTCTTAAGATCACTCAGCAGCGGGATATTATTGAGGCGAACGTCATTTAACTTAGAAAACGTTCTTAAATTTTCCAGCGAATTCCAATCGTTTATTTTAGTATTTGCCAGGTTTAATTGCTCTAGAAACGGAAATTCATCTCCAACGCTGCAAATAGCCTCAATTTGATTTTCACATAAAACAAGGACTTTTAGAGCTGGGAAAAGTCTACCAATATGTTGTACATCAAGCCATGATCTGATATTATTACTTGCAAAATGTAAAGACTTAATGTTTTCATATTGCTGGTCAATATTTGGAACAGATTCATACTCATTTAAACTGAGGTGAAGTTGTTCTAAACTAAAAAGGTTTCAAAAGAAAAAATCAATTTCTAGTCAAAAAAAATGTTTGAATGTTACAGTAAAAGCTGAACAGTTAAGTGATTAAAATTTCCGAATTTATTGCATTATGACTCTGAACTTCTTTAAAATAACTGAGCAAATAAATAAATGTTGAAGTAGACAAAGAATGTAAAACATAATTGAGATTAATATCAATAAAAATAAAAACTTCAAAGTCATTTGAGCGTAAAAACAAAACTCAGCTTACTTGGGACATATTGCAAGTATATTAAACACTGCATCAAAGCCTACTTTAGTATTGTTTAGGGCAATATTTTGGAGAGCATTATGCTTGATCTGTAGATCATTTAATGGATGAGAAGAATGAAGAGGATTGTGGGAAAGATTTAAAAATGATAATCTCTCCAGTTGCATGATAATTTGAATGACCTAAAATTAAAATATGGAAAAAACAATGTCTAACAAAAATGTTGATCTTTAGAAAGTAACTTTAAAAACAATATTTTATTGATAAAATATATTTATTAATAAGTAATAAATAATATTATTAACAACTAATAATGAAAAAAAAAAAAAAATTTTGATAAACAATTATTGGACTAAAATATAAGGATTGGACTAAAATATAAGGATTTTAAGGCCATAACTGAATATATATATATATATATATATATATATATATATATATATATATATATATATATATATATATATATATATATATATATATATATAACTGAACAACATGTGCAACTCTTACATGATTCCAATCAAAGAGACAATTATGTGACAGATCTAACTCTTGAAGGAGAGGGCAAACTTGTCTGATTGCATTTTCTTCACCTGAACAATTGATGCAACATCCATCCAAGGCTAAGACAGTTCTTGAGCTGTGATCTTGGAATCTTGACACTGAAATAAAATAGCAATATAAAAAAAAGTCCAATTACTTTTAGAATATTTACAATAAATTGTCAAAACTAAACATTTATCAATATATACTTAAATATAATTCATTACATTCATTGTCTAAATAAAATTTTTATTTTGACACTAAGTATCTCCAGCATGAAGAATAAACTTAAAAAAACTCAATTAAAAAAAAATAATTGCAAAAATACTAATTGAGGGTAATTTAAACCCAACAAACCAAGATTCCTCTACAATATAAAAATTTATGCTAATGTATATCCATATATAATTTAAAATTAATTTTTTTTTATAGTGCTAAAACATTTGACAATTTAGAAGTCTTTTTACATTTTAATAATTCTCTTACCCCAGGCTCCAATATAATGGACTGAACCCTACTAAGTCTAGGAAAGTAATAGGAAGATCCTTTCTTTGAATATCAATGTCATATTACAAAATACCTTTTTGTATAAAGTAATGTGCAAAAGAAAGCAACACCTAAAACAACTTTCAAAGTCACATTTACAATCTTGGAGAATTTTTTTCACTGAAGCACAATTATAATAATACTATAAAATAAACATATTGCACCCTCATAACAAATTTAGCACAAAACAAGCTCAAGACTTAGAAATGGCATCAAGTACCAACAGGTACATTCTTTAACAGCCAGAAAATCTTTGATAAAATCTGGACACCAAGGCTGTGTTTCAGTAAGAAAACCACTTTTGCATAAAGGGAATAAAAAAAAATTACTAAATTATGCAAAAAAAAAACACCAAAATTGACAAAATAATCACTGAAAAAAGGCACTGCGGAGCAACAAATCCAAATTTCAATTATTCAGAAACAGGTGACATCATTTTGAAACGATGAAGTACTTATTGAAACATGCTGGTAGTAGTATATTGGTTTGGGGGTGAATTTCTGGTGAAAGTGATGGTAGCTCAGTGAAAATATACAAGTTTTAAAAGACCATGTCATGTCTTCGGGACTTAGTTAATTGGGGTTAGGTTTATCTTACACTAAGAAAATCACCCAAAATACACTTACAAAATTGTCAAAAATTACTTGTTTTGTAAATATTTTAGATGTGCTTCTTTCTTTTGCACAGCGCTGCATTTTGACAGGCAAAAACAGCATTAGCAATTTTATACTACACAGATTTATACATGCATACATGCATACATACATACACACACACATACATACATATATACATACATACATACATACATACATACATACATACATACATACATACATACATACATACATACATACATACATACATACATACATACATACATACATAGTAAGGTATTTTTGTGATCAAAATCCAGGAGCCTCAAAATTCAAACATCATCCCCAGCTATGAAATGTCTTATTAGATGAATAAAAAGTTTATTGAATAACATTGATCTTTCTATTTTTACAGATAAAATGCGTTGGGTTCCTATAAATGTCTGTAAAGCTTTAAAATAAGGTCCAGACATGCTTATTCATTAAACATTATGCAATAAACAAAGTGTATTTGAAACTTCATGCTAAATGAATAGTTACTTTATTACTTAAAATTTAATTTTCTGGAGATTTTTTTTATGCATGCTACATACATGCATATATGTATAAACTACATACATATATACTTATATACATATATGTACAACTTTGTTAAGAATAAAGTAAATAGTAAAAAGATATATATATATATATATATATATATATATATATATATATATATATATATATATATATATATATATATATATATATAATAACTATTTAAATAATTTATTACGTTTTAAGCAAAATATTTCTTAGCTATATTACCTCTTGAAAAAGATATTTTAACATCCTCATACTCATTTTCTAAATGTTCTGATGCATACTTTTGATGAAGAGCAGAACAGAAAGAAACTTTAGTATCATTCATGTTATATTATTGTATAAATCTAGATAGTATGTAACCATAAGCATCTGATTGCCAGACAGACCAAAACAGTTAAGCAAATACAAAAAAAAAAGGTTTTTCCATTTTTTCAAGGCTTTCGTTCAGTTGAGGATTTCTGTTTCTGAAATTAAAATCTTACTAAGAAAATTGTTTCACCTCGAATTCGAAGTTGATTAAGTAAGCATTTTTCTTTCGTATTACACAGCTGTATCAGGTTTTTAAGTTTATATCATTGAGGGTGAATTTTTTTTTTTTTTACTTATGTAAGCTGTTTTGCAATTTATAAACATGAAGAGTGTAAAAAAAAAGGAAAACTTTTAAAAATGAATTAATACAATTGAAACTTTTCCGTAAATTAAACCAAAAACTAAAAAAATCATTTTCATAAACAAAAACTTAAAAAAACTTTTCGATAAATTGAAATAAAAACTGGAAAAACATGATTTCGCAGATGAGGTGCAAAATGGTGCGCTAGCCGGGAATCGAACCCGGGGCACAAGAATGGGAATCTTGTATGTTACCACTACACTACTAGCGCGTAGTCAATAAAGTTATTTAAAAATGTTTAAACTGATACAAAAATTTAATTGCTTTTTAAAATTTATTGTAATTTTGTGTATAAATTCTTAAACATGACTTTGCATTTTTTATTTCTAAATATGTTTTTTCTATGTTTAATTTAATGCTATGCGAATAAAAGATGTCATAACGCACTGTATATCTGTATATCTCTGACTTACCGATAGGATTATTTCTTTCGATATCCATTTTTTTTTAATTATCAAAATAAATTCTAATTTAAGGCTATAAACAACACATAGAGCTATACAGTGGCGTACCGAGGGTGGGGCGGGGGGGGCGGTCCGCCCCAGGCCCCGTCTGGGAGTAGGCCCCCAAATGTTAATACAATTTATATTTTTTTTACTTCAGCCGGATTTTGTAATAGTCAACATTTTTGTTCTGTAATCATAATTGTTTACAACAAAAATGCACCTGAAACATGATCGTATTTGCTTGCCAAGATAATAAACATCCACAGCAAACAAACCAAGATGTAAGAAATTGAAATGACATCTTGGCCAATAACAACCACCGTGACTGTTTCGGAGGCCCTCCGCGAAGCTCCCTCCCCCACACCCGCGAGTGCTAATAAATAGATTCGTTTATGTTGTTTCGTTAATGTGATTAATATACTCTATCATTCAGTACCTCAATAATTCGAGAGCAAATCACGTCTTCAGTTCGTCATCACCAAGTTACATGGTAAGTTATAATTTTATTCCTGCATATAGGCCTAACAAGGCTGCGTGAGAAGATTTTAGTTATCAGGTTATAATTTTATATCACACATCGTTTTATGTTGAAGCCACATAAGGGGCCTGTCCTTAAACACTATCCGTATTGTCAATTTAATTACTTGGTTTTTAATAACTAATTTTGACCTTAAAAATGAGTAGGCCTAGCCTATTTTGGTAAACAATTTTTATGAGTAGTACGAAAACATTTAGTTTTGATATTGTTTGCTCGTCCTTGCGAATTTCCCATATGGAAGGAGCTATTTCCATAGGTGGAATGGACAAATTTAAGCCCGAAACCATGATAACATTCATCTTGGGGGCCCCAGATTCCGAAAACATTAAAATTAAAATCGTTTTTTTTAAATCCTCCATATTATTCTTATGGTTCATAAATCAAATTAATATCTAGCTTATTTGTGAACATTAATAAATATAATAAATACAATAATTAAAACAAATATAATAATTATAATAAATATAATAGATATAATAAATATAATAAATATAATAAATATAATAAATATAATAAATATAATTATCATAATAAATTTAATAAATATAATTAATATAACAAATATAATTAATATAATTAATATAATTAATATAATAAACACAACAATAGTTGTAAATATAATAAATATAATATATATAATAAATAATATATTAAATATAATATACGTCAAAACAGAAAACAAACAACTAACTAAATTAGAGGCACATTAATATACAATGAGAACATCTGAATTCCCCTTTGAACAGCTGCTCTGAAAATACTCGTGAAAGCATTAGCAATAAAAGGCAATCAAACAATTCCCTTAAGAAAATTCTAGAATAAACAACTCCCGTTGAGACAGCCAATCTCTGCCAACCTGTCTCTAAAATAAAACCACGAATAATGACAAAAAACAATTCCAATGAAAAACGTTATTAAACACACCTTAAGAATTACCTAACTTTATTCGTGGAGACATGCGAAGCTCTGATGCGTAAATAGAACAATAGGCCATTGAAAACCTACAACGATAGAACAATGGAATTTTAAAACCAGAAATTTTACATTTTCATGTGCGCACATTTCACTTTAAATAGATATCTACTAACAAGCGAAGTGAAAACATCATTAGTTATGCTGTTACTTATACTGAAATTTTTCAAAGAAAATAGCCGAAAAATGTAATTCAAAACTTGACAGTTTTATCTTACAGTGTTTATTTATTAGGTTTGGTTCGTTTTCAAACCCCGTAACGCGAAGGTTTGTTTTATTTTCTAAATACTTTATTGTCTTAAAGTAGAACAACTATTTTCAGAGTCAAGAGACCTGTTGATAACATGAAACGAAACTATCCCAGTGGATGGGAAAAGAAGAAAAAAGAAAAAGCCAAAGAACAAGAACTACAACGGTTGTCGGGTTCAATACTTAAATTTACTAAAAGAGCACTATCCCAGGCAAACAATGAAGCAGGGCCAGAGGAGGGCCCTGAATCTTTAGAAGGCCCAAGTACAAGCTATGGCCAACGGAATGAACAAACAAGCAATGAAGAACAAGAAAAAGGAGAAGAAGAACAATACAAAAGGCAAGAAGAAGAAGACATAACCAATTCGATACGTTCTGAATCAGAAGATTTAACATTAAATTATGATGTTGGAAACTGGCCCACTCCAATGCCAGATTATCTCAGAATCGATGTTATAAGACAAGGCAGTGAAATTTACCAGAACTTGGAGGGGCCATTTGATCCAGTTCAAAAACCAGGAGAAAATTCAAAGGGTCAAACTAGGCAGCTGACAAAAAGCTGGTTTTACAAGAAGCTTCCAAGTGGAGAACAGATTTTGAGGAAATGGATGGTCTATTCTCATGAAAAAAAATCACTGTTTTGCTTTTGTTGCAAGTTGTTTAATAAGAACGATAATCCAACGACCAAATCAAGTTTCATCACAGGATTCAATAGTTGGTGGAAATTGAATCCTAAAGTATCAGATCACGAAAACTCTGAATTGCATATTAACAATTTAGAAAAATGGAAAACACTTGAAGCAAGGCTTCTCCAAAACAAAACCATCGACGCTGCTCACCAAGACGTAATGGAAAGAGAGAAGAAGAAATGGAGAGACATTTTGCATCGTCTCTTAGATATAACACTTTTTTTGGCAAAGCAGAATTTGCCTTTTCGAGGCCACAGGGAAGACTTTGCTTCTGAAAACCGTGGTAATTTCTTGGAATTTGTTAGCCTCCTTTCAAACTATGACCCTGTTTTAAAGGAGCACAGCATACGGCTTCAGCAATCATTGGAATCAGGATTGATTCCAGTTTCTTATTTATCGCCTGCAGTGCAAAATGAGTTTATATCTCTTTTAGGCGATGCTGTAAAACAAGAATTAATTTGTGAAATCAAGAAAGCTAAATTCTATGGCATATTGTTTGACAGCACGCCAGATATATCCCACACTGAACAAATGAGTCAGGTCATAAGGTATGTGAAAATTGACAACAGGAACGTGGAAGTGAAAGAATCATTTCTAGGTTTTATTCCTCTAAGTGGGAAAAAGGCAGACTCCATAACACAGGAAATTGTTCAATCTCTTGAAAAGGACGGCTTGGATTTAAAGCTTTGTCGAAGCCAAGGATACGATAATGCCACGACAATGTCTGGCATTCATACAGGAGTACAAACCAGAATTAAAGAATTTAATCCAAAAGCAATATTTGTGCCTTGTGCTAACCATTCGCTTAATTTATGTGGCGTACATGCTTTTGGTAGTGTTTCTGTTTGTGTCACATTTTTTGGAACTTTGGAAAGTGTGTACACGTTTTTTTCATGTTCAACACATAGATGGGAGGTCCTAAAAGAAACCGTTGGAGTGACAGTGAAGAGACTTAATGATACCAGGTGGAGTGCTCATCATGATGCCGTGAAACCAATCTTCAAACATTTCGAAAAGTTGGTTAAGGCTGTGGAAAAGCTTTGTGATGCTTCTGAAAACCTAGATACGAGAGGAGCAGCGGAGGTGTTGATGACAAACATTTGTAATTTCAATTTCCTTTGCTTCTTGTATTTGTGGTACCACATTCTACTCGAGGTGAATCATGCCCAAAAATATCTTCAAATCGAAGGTATTAGCTTGGAAATGTGTGTTGTGAAGCTGAAAAGCTTGAAGACCTTTTTAGTAGAGAGTCGAGAAATTCTGGTCCATAATGCTGTAGAATATGCGACCCAGACTTGTGCTGAAATGGGCATTGATATTGAAAGCAGAAAACGCAAGCGAGTGAAAAAGATGATGCCAGGAGAAACTGCTAAAGATGCAGGTTTAACTCCACAGGAAGAATTGAAGCGTGCTATGTTCGAGTGCATTGACCACTTTCATGTAGAATTAGAAAAACGTTTGACCTCGATGAACACTGTGTATGAAAAGTTTGCTGTTGTACACACAGGTAATCTTTTGAAGGCAACTGATGAAGAAATTGTAACCTATGCCCATCAGTTTTCAGAAACTTTCAATGATGTAGAGGAGGAAGAAATGCTGCCTGAAATAAAGAGGCTAAGAAGGCATCTGAAGGCTTCTGGCATCAAATTAGACATTGCAGCTGCATGGACATCCTTGAAAATGCTTCAGTTTATCATCGAAATGGACTTTCGTGAATCGTTGCCAAACGTGACTGAAGCTCTTAAACTGTTTCTAACTATATGTGTGTCCGTGGCTTCTT
Organism: Hydra viridissima; assembly: GCF_058129835.1. Classification (NCBI taxonomy): domain Eukaryota; kingdom Metazoa; phylum Cnidaria; class Hydrozoa; order Anthoathecata; family Hydridae; genus Hydra; species Hydra viridissima. The sequence goes on from NW_028324310.1 coordinate 1,725,379, forward strand.
GTGAGAGGAGTTTTTCAAAATTGAAATTAATTAAAAACTATCTCCGCTCTACAATGAGCCAGTCTCGTTTGACGAGCTTGGCCATAATATCAGTAGAAAACGAAATTGCAAAGTATGTGAATTTTGATGAGTTAATCAAACGATTTGCAGAAGTCAAGGCTCGCAAGAAAGCATTTTAATGTGTTTCTAGAGGTAACTCTTTGCTGTAAATCTGTTTTTTTTACTGTACATTGTACATCATTGTATTATCATTTAAAATAAATAATCAAAACTAATGTTTTAATCATTTGTGTACATAAATGAATTTCTATAAATGATAAAATGGCGTTAATGGATATATTTATATAAACATATAAACTGATAGATAATGATATAGATGGTATTTGCTAATTTTTGTTTATTACAAACGTTTTCAAGAAAGTGGAGAAAGATAATGTGTTATACATACATTCATTAATGTAGTATATATATATATATATATATATATATATATATATATATATATATATATATATATATATATATATATATATATATATATATATATATAGGCCCCATTTACCAAGTGCCGCCCTAGGCCCCAAAACATGTTGGTACGCCACTGGAGCTATAACACATATATAAAGCTATAGGGCTTTAACACATATATACAGCTATAGGGCTTTAACACATATATACAGCTATAACACAGCAAAAACACATAAGACACAAGAACACTTAGAGAGGTACATGGTTAAAAAAAAAGAAGCATTTAGAGCAAAACAAAGAAGGGGGAGGGGTGATCAGCCGTGATATAGCTTTACTTTTTTGCAATATATGGTTTTCTTTGTTTAAATATATAATGAAGTTAGCATCGCATATACCCGTCGATAGACTCATTGGGAAAGCCTTATCAGTATATCTAAATACGTTCGATGATGATATACATCAGCATCCCATTGTTCAACTTGTGTATCTCCTCCTCCCTTTCTTCTTCTTCTTCCTCTCCTCCCCTTCCTATTTGCATCGATAATTCTCTGCAAATTTATTACTTAAACGTAGTAATAAAATATACAAGAAAAATAAGTAAAACATTTATCTGAGGAGTAAATGGTGGTTAAAAACTCAAATAAAATTACTAAAAAAAACAATCAAAAAAAATTAATGTCCTTTTTGCTTTAAAATAAAAGTTATCTGCTGACTATTTTAACAAAATACATCTTGATTTTCCCTTCATACATTAAAACGTTTGTCCTCTAAGACTTACTAACACATGTCAGACTCCCTCTTCTAATTGTTTAAGTGTACCTACATTTACCCCCTCTCCTTCCCATTAAATATATTTTCCTCTCCTATCTAGATTTTAAAGGAAATAATGGCCCCCTTTCGCTTTGACCGAATCACAACAAAAAAGTTACAGGAAAAATGATAATAAAAGTGGTTCTTTTAATCTACTCAGAATATCTTGACCCTCTCATTCCCTCATCGTATTTTGGGGAATTTTTGTCCTCCCTGGAAAGTCTTTTTTATCAGATTACTCCTCTCTACTCTCGTGAATGACGTCTTCCAAGCTGCAAGAAAGCAATTAGCAGGTGTATTTATAATAATAGCTTTATTTAGTCTTCGGGTGGGTTATGGGAAATTACGCATTGTAATTACGACCTATTTTAAAGTGATAATTAATATGTAGCGGTTGTGAATTATATATAAAAAAAGAGTGAATGTTGTAAATAGTTAATACAATAAGAGCAAGTTTGTAAAAACAGTGAATTCATAAGCGTCTCTGGGAGACCAATAATAATTTCCCACGCCCCCAATTGTTTAGAAATGGAGAGGACACAATCTATGCACATTTACTAAAATTATATTACTTACTATTACATTAGTAAGTCTGAAAACTAATCATAAATAATACTGAAAACTAACAAAATATCAGACCAAAGTGGTCAAAAGATTATGCCAAAGTCACTTATTTGATTGGTTGATTAAGATTCAAAATAGAGCCTAATAGGTAACTTAGATTCAAACAGTATGAAACTTGTGAGAACAAGAAAAATACCCATAAGAACTTTAAAATTAGGCTACCTTAAATAAAATACATTCAGATTAAAAATGGTAACCAAAAAGAACGAGAAAAATATAGCCTTTTAAAAAGAACGAAAGAGATACACCCTTTTAAAAAGAACGAAAAAAATGCACCCTTTTAAAAAAGGAATTTTTACTATTAAATAAAAATTGACCCTAAAGAAACACAACAGTATTTTAATATACATAGTAAATATTAAGTATACAAAATATTTTAACTAAAATAAAGCAAACGGTACTATTGAAAGTAAATTTATTAGTTTTTGTTAATGGACTTCACATTTCAAAGTCATTTGTCTTTTTACTGGGATTACAGCCCTTGAAACATCATTTTGAATGATAAACTGCTTAGTAACTAACAAAAGACAATAAAAACAAGTAAAAACTATGAACTAAACAACATAAAAACTGTGTGTTGGTGTGGAACATCATCGTCAGAACATCTTATCAAGGATTTAAAAGGTTGAGTGCAATAAAAAAAAAGAACGCTTCCTCTAAAAACAATGCCCTGTAAATTTAGCACAAGTTGTCTGTTAAACTTGTCAGCTAAAAGCAAAAGTATTAAACGATTACTCAAATTAAAAACGATTACCCAAAAAAATTACCAGAACTATACGACAAATTTCTTCAAGAAAAAGCAATTAACTCTTTTCTCAATTAAAATGTCGGTTGATAACTGGATCCTCAGCTGAGTTCAATTTAAATAAGTTCTCACAAAAGTAATTCACAGCTAACACAGCATTAGCCAAAACAAACTTACCAATAAAATTTTTATCATCAGCTTAAAGATAAAAAAGATTTGATAAAGTTCAATTTCTCGGTGTTGATCAGCCAAAAGTTTCTATCGCTCTGATTATTCAAGAAAAAGGCTCGGATGGACTCAAGGTCGCATCAGCAAGAAAAAGAAGTAAGACCGCGATGACCAACAAAATAAAAATAATAAAGGTAACAACGCGATTATTATGTTGATGTAATGAAATATATTCTGAAATATGCTTTCATGCTTTTTTAAGGAAATATCAGCCAAAATTCACGATATATGCATTCTGCTGTTTGTTACATGTAAATTCCTAAATCATTATCAGCATTGATGCGTTTTGGAATGGTTTATTATGGTTAACTGAAATGTTTGATTAAGTATCCTGTGAAACGAATATTTCATTAAGTATTTCATTTAGGATACTTAATGAAACATTCCCAAAGTTAAATCGGTTTTGTTAAAAGAGCGCAAGTCTTAAAGTCACTAAACGTTGTTTGCTTCGATTGCTTGATATACTCTTAAACATCGATTGCTTGATATACACTTAAACATTCAATTATTGGAAATAGGTCGAGTTCTCCATGCTCAGAAAAATCTCGGGAAGATATTTGATCAAGAAGCTTATTAAGATTTCCATTCTGGTTTTTTCTCTAGAACAGAAGCAAGAACCCCTTGACTCCAGCATCATCAAAGATAATAAAAAAATAAAATTGAGGTAAAAAGCCTACAGAGGGGATTTTGCCCTACAAACAGAGAACAACTTACCTCACCTATTGGTTGACACATTATTTAAAGTAAGGATAGTTTTAATTTTTAACCATGTTAATTTTTTCTATTTCAATAATAATAATCTACAATAAATTACATAATTTATATTTTCACCTCTGTTGTACAATTACGATGCAATCATTTTCTGTAAACCACAGAAGTTTACAAAAGAAAACTGTATATATAAAAAAATATTTTTTTACAAAAGAAAACTATGAAAATTTCTTTTTTTTGGTTACAAAAGAAAACTATGAAAATATTTCAAAGTCAAATAAACTTAAAACTATTACAAACTGTAAAAGTTTTTCTAAATTTTGATTATGGCTGATCAAGATAAAATCCTTTGATTAAGTCAGATTGCCATCCGGTATTAATATAACTTTACGCTTATTTAAGCCTTACTTACAAAATATTTATCTTCAGAGATAAAATTGGATATTTGGGAGGAGAAAATTTAAACTTAGCTGCCAATCAAATACACAGTTAAAACCATCGTTTGACGAATTACATGATTTTTATAAATAATAATAATAAATGTACTTCAGGGATAATAAAGCGCTAGTAGTGTAGTGGTAACATACAAGATTCCCATTCTTGTGCCCCGGGTTCGATTCCCGGCTAGCGCACTCCCGTTTTGTTGAGATCACATACTGGAGCAATAACTGACAATTTTCCGCAACCTACAGAAGTTTCTTTTGCTGTACAACTTCAAACCTAACCTGAGTTTAAACCAACGGCGCAACTTAACTTTCTTCCTCCCCCTACTTTTATGATTGATTATAATAGAGAATTTTATGCTGATTAAGAATCGTATAAAAACACAGGTCTCAAAATCAATGGAAAGTGCTGCAATCTAAAGTTAAAAATATACGACAAATCTCTAATATTCGCCATCATGAGTGAACTAACTTTACGGTTGATTTTGTTCTCAAAAGCAAATAATTTCCAGCCTGGTTTTTACTACAAAAAAAAAAAAGCTCTTTTTGGTTTATTATAGACTACAATCTTCTTTAGAGTGTTATCAGGCAGCAATAAAACGAGTTATAAAACATTCTGTGAAACATGTGATTCCTTCTTGTGAATTTTAGTTTTATAACAGAATTTACGACTACTTTTTCAATCAAAATCTTTATTACTATTAAAGAAAAAATAGAAATTGAAAATATGAACTTTAATCGAATAATAAAAATGGATTAAATAAAATAATGTAAAAAATGTACTTAATAGATTTTAATTTACACGATCCGAAGCGTTAAGGTTTTGGCGTTTATAATTGGTTTTCCAAGAGCCATCATACATAGATAAATGAACAAACAACAAAACTTTTCTGAGACCTATGTTTTTATATAATTCTTAATCAGCAATAAAATTCTCTATCGCAATCAATCATAAAATTATAGGGGAGGGGGAGGGAAGATGCCAGACCCTTTCACGTAGACCAACTTACAATAATAATATGATATACTTCTACTAAACGTTTTTTTATCTTTTATGTATAATCAGTTAAGCAGGTGAACAGCTTGCATAATAATTAACAGACTTTGGCAAAGCAAGAATTCAATATTTGGTTATGGAAGGGTTAGAATTAAGATAGCACATGTAATATGAATGGGAAACACTTAAAAATGCATCAGATGCTGCAATTCCCAGAACCATGACTTGACCTGGGTGCTTGGTTCTAAAGATTCCTTTCAAATATTACAAAGTGACTTAGCAATCTACCAACCGTTGCAACAGTTTAAAACCGCATCAATAGTAAATATTTTTCCATTAGAAAAAATTTTTATGGTTGGTCTATGAAGCTGCAGGTAACGTAATACTATTTTGGCTCTTTTATGTCTTTTGGATTTCAATCGAAAGGTGTTTTGAGGTCCTTATATATGACTAAAGCTGTAAATCAGTATGTACAGCCCTTCTTATGGTCCTTGGGCTAACGTTCATGTCCCAGGATAGCTTTCGCTTGGATTCATTAGGATTTTTCAAGATATTCGTTTTGAGAGATTTTAGAAATTAAAAAAATCCCGTTTTTTATTCGTGCCTTCACTTCCTAAGCTTATTACTTTCCCAACTTTCTCTTAATACCTTTTCCAACTGAAATTTGGCCCTTTATCACTGTAGACGGTGCTCATAGACACCCAAACAGTCTCCGTAATACGTCTAATTTTGACTCCTGCAAGAGGCAAGTCTGCTATTTATTATCTTTTAACATCTTTCGACTGGGCATGGTTAATATTATCATTAAAACTTGTTTTTAAACTAGCTTTTCAATCTTTCACTTCAATGACAAAATATAATAACATAAAATTTGGAAGTTAGCAATATAAAGAGTTTTAAAAGTTTGCCTTTTTACCTAAAGTGTGGGGTCAACGTCAAACTCTAGAATTTATTATAATTTAGCGAACTAAAAGAAATCTTTCCTAATTAAACTTGCGTTTCCATTTCAAAGTTGGGCAAAAATTTGACGTCAATAAATCTTATGTCAATATTTGGATATTTCTTAAAGAACAATTAACTATTTAAATTATTTATCTCTAATTATATATGGAACAGTAAGTTATTATACTTGAGCTTATTTTCAAATAAATATTTACTATATATATATATATATATATATATATATATATATATATATATATATATATATATATATATATATATATATAAGGAAAATACTGACAAAAATAAACACCAAGCTAGCTGCACCACATTCGTAATTAATGTTGATTTGTTATTTATATGTATTACTTATTACGATCATACCTCATAACGTTTGGGTGTTCCACCTACTCCAGCCCAAAAGGTTCGATTTTGGGGAATCTTATAATCAAATATCAAGGCCAGGCATCCAAGCATTTTAGTGCCTGATTTGAATGATTATTTTTATTCATGCGAGTGAGGCTTATGTCTCGCAACTCATCTGAATTTTTTGAGTGTTTGTTATAAGTGTTGTCAGTATTTTTCTAGCACACTAAATAAATATATATATACTTAGATTTATAAATATATGCATAAATTTTTGTCAATTGTAAATTTATGAGTACTTTTAGAGGGTTTTTTTTTTTTTTTTTAAATCAGAGTTCACATCAAAAAAATAATAACAATAATAAAATGTTGCAAGCAACTCTCTTTATCTCACTCATGGTATTCGTACAAAGTTCGATGTTTATTATTATTTGATTAGTTTTAGGAGTTAATAAAAGGAAAAAAATTCATTATTTATGAAAAGATTTATAGAAAATTCGTTTACGCATTTAACTTGCTAATTCAATCAATGCAGATCGTGAAAATGATCTCCAGTGTTTGGCTTTTCTTATTCCATTTCTAAAAATGTTTTTAAAATTGTTTTCATTTTAGTAGAAAAAAAAAGATTTTTTTAAACCTCCTCTTTATTCGCATCTTATCGCAAGGAAATTTTTATGCGTTTTCTTTTTTTTAATAAAAAGAGGGTGGGTATATCAGATCAATAGATATAGAAAAGAAATCAGAATGGAGAATAAATATTAAAAATAGAGATAATGTATTAAAATATTTAAATGTTTTCTTTACGAATTGCTGCGAAAAGGTCTGTTTGGGGTTTGCACTTTTCAATTCGTTTTTACTCGCTTGTTACATATTCTGGTTCATTGAGACATCTATATAATTTATGCGCATACAAAACATTTTTTTTGTAAGAAGGCTTACCAAGTTGGAGACGTTTAAGAAAATGCGAAATGATAAAAAAATGACTTATACGAAAATGCTGCATGGGAAACGCGTTCTAGAAAATATGTAACTATCCGTTTAGATAAGAATATGTCGTCTTCAGCTGAAGATCGCCGTCAACCAGAGGATATTAACGATAAAGAGCCTCTACAACCAGACGGAGGATTCGGTTGGGTTATAGTTGCTGCAGCTTTTTCAATTCAGTTTATCGTTTTAGGCTCAATGAACAATTTTGGCCTGCTATTTGCAATGCTATTGGAGGAGTTTCATGGGACCAAAACAGAAACAGGTAAACTTACTTGCATTTAACGTTTTTTCTTCAGTTCGAGTTTTCCCTGTCAATGTGAAGGGGAAAACCTATCAGTTAATTAATATTTTAAAAAAATGTTTTTTTTTAAAAAAGCGTTTAAGTTTTCAGAAAAACTCTTTAACAGCAACAAAACCTTTAATGAATGATAAACTGTTAATATAGTAAAAAGTGAAGACAATTAGTATTTGTTACTATTTCCAGCATTTGTTGTTAAAAACGGAAAAAAAAAAGTTTATTTTGCAATTCTTTGGAGAAGTTCTTAGTGCCGCAATGACATTTTTAGTGCCGCAATGGCAAAATTAACTTCGAGTGTTACAATTTTTAAAGAGAATTTAGTAAAAACGTTTGATCATATAAAGCATTCAGATTTTTACCTCTTTTTTTACCTCATCATTGAAAATGAGGCAAACTTACATTTTTTTGGTTCCTAAACAAAAAGCCTTCTGCTTTTAATCTGAAAATTGAATTAAACTTGTTCGATAAATAGAAATAAATAACGGGAGGGGAAGAAAATAATAGTGGGTGGAGTTCTTCAAAAAAAATTTAGCTGAAGAACATTAACAAAAACACCAATACCACTTCCTCAACAAGAAACTGCAATATAATATTTTAAATTTATGATCCTATTTTATTTTATCTACTTGAATTTTCCAGATCTCAAAAACTTGTTAGAAATATATCTTTAATTTTATAAAACCATGGATCTTAATGAAGAGACCTTTCTTAAATCGTTGTATTAACTTGAAAATGCCCTGTGTACTGTTGCGTATACGGTAAGTTTATACACAGTTGAGATTTCAACCCGCCCAGAAAGGGCAAAAAAAGTGACTTATACCCTGATTTGATATACATACCGAATCAATATTTTTTATTAAAATCAAAACTAAGAGACAATGATGGTTAATTCACTTATACACCGAGTCGACTTACGCACTGGTATACATACCGGTGTTTTCATTCATATATAAGCCTGCATTCCTAAAACTGAATTTTAAGAATCTTCAAGGGTTAAATTTCTTTCACACCTTTTCAGATGGTGCACAAGCACCGACAATTTATTTACGTCATACGTCGTCATACTGTCATAACAACATACATGTCATACTTTGGGATTTTTATGTTACCATACTTTACCCATTTTAAAAATTGCTTATTTGTGTTATTAATCTTTTAGCATGGGTTGGTTCAATAACATATGGCCTTATGTTTCTCTCTGGACCAATTGCTACATCTTTATGTGAAAGAATTGGATGTCGACCAGTGGCTGTCCTCGGAGGGCTTATTGGAGCCTTAGCAACATTAACCGCATCTTTTTCTACAAACATAAACCATATGTATTTAACGGAAGGACTTTTATTTGGAATTGGAGCAAGTCTTTGCTATTTTCCTTCCGTTTTAATTTTACCGCACTATTTTAAAAAACGTTTATCGCTAGTCAATGGCATTGTCTCGTGCGGCTCTGGAGTTGGTACAATGGCGATGGGGCCCATTTTGAACGCTATTAACGAAACTTATGGTTGGAGAATATCCAACCGGCTGACTTCTGTTTTACTGCTCTGCGCATCTGGAGTGAGTTTTATATACCGTCCTTTACTTTATCCTTCGTCTCAACGTGGAAACTACAAAAGACCGCTGTTTGATTTGACAGTTTTTCAGAATAAAGCTTTCATTGTTTTTACGTTTGCTTTGTTCATATTTATGCTGGCTTACTTCGTTCCTTTCGTACATTTGGTAATGCTTTGTAATATTTGTGTAACATAGGCGATAATTATTTTAATTCTTCAATTCCTTTTACAATCTCTAAGATTCTAATGATTTGCTACATGTTACAACAGTAATGTAATGATAAATAACATTTGATTTTCATTCAAATAAAAAGACAAATATATTTCGAAATTTTTCTTGAAGTGATTACGTAATAAGTAAGATTTAAAACGACAGCAAAAGTAATTCTTTTTTAGACTCAGATGGCATTTGAATATGGTATTCCATTAAAAAAGGCATCGCTGCTTATAGGCATTATGTCCGTAGCATCAACAGTTGGTCGACTATTTTTTGGTAATATAGCTGATAGCAAACGTGTTAACAGACTTTACGTTTATCAAATCGCCCTTCTTGGAATGGGTGTAGCTAACACGTTATGTCCGCTTTTGGTAACGTTTCCAGGACTCTTAGTGTATTGTTGCTTATTCGGATTTTTTGAAGGATGTTATGTGTGTCAGGTTGCGGTTTTAACAGGAGACATTGTAGGTTTTGATCGTATGGCAGTTGGGGTAGGAACACTTTTTGGAATTAAATCAATACCTCTTACTTTGGGCGCTCCCCTTGCTGGTAAGTTCCCTAGGTTTTTTGTTACATGCTTGATTCGGAAAACAATGCTGAGGTTTTTAGCGCAGCTTTATTTGTTTTTGTGCTTTTAATCCTTTTGTTTGATTGGCTCTTAAAAAAGAAGGATGATAAAAAAAAACAAAAAACAAAGTATAATAATACTTATAGTATAGAACAAAAAATAAAAAGATATTTTTTCATTGTTAATTTAAATATTTGAATCAATAAATTCTTTACTTAAAAAAAAAAAAGAAACGCATGATTATTTTAAACCATTATTTTCTCAACACAGGTTTTATATACGACAGATCTCATTCTTACCACGTGGCCTTTTATGTTGCTGGTGCCATACCGACAATTGCTTCATGCTTCATGTTTTTAATACCATTACTAATGCCTCCTCCTGATCATAAATTTTGGATTCGAAAAGTTTCCGTGATAAAAAGAACCTATCCGAACCCAGTGTCATTTGAAGAAGGAGGCTCTATATTCAAAAGTGAGGTTGCTAATCAAGACATGCTGACAAGGAAAACTTCACGGACCCTGTTTCCTTCGTTTAATCGTACACATTTAGGAATTGAAAAGAGAGTTATTTTTAAGAACACCGAAAGTATTGCATCATTTGGTTCAATAATTTTTACGCCAGTAATGAAGAAAAAAACTTCTGATTTATTGGTTGTTGAAAGACTGTCTGTGGTGTAGACTATCTCTTGCATATGTCAAATATGCAAGATAAAAGAACAATGAAATATTCTCTGTAAACTATATATTTTCAAATTGGGATTTTCATTAAAGTACTGTAAATTTATAAAACCAATAGAGCATTTAGACATTGGATCAAAGAATTCAAAAAATTGCACAGAACTTGCGAATCTGATTGGTCTAAAAAACAAGATGACGTTGCCGATCTTCTTGAAAAATAACCGCGGAAAATTAGAGATGCTTTTCCATCACCGAGAGAAAGAAAAAGAAACATTTTATTTTTAAATGAAGGGATAAAAATAAAATCGGTGAACAATTTTTTGCTAAAAAAATAATTTTTTAAAAAAAAATGTGTTGTTAATGTTTTTCCCAAATAAACTAATTTTTAAAATGTTTACACAATAATCTTTGGCTTGATCACGTGATCGGATGTTGATGTTAGCTTTAGACTTTGGACAAAATCCTCACAGTAAAAGAAAAATAGTGATAATATTAATAGTATTAATAGTAACTCAGATTTAACTGCGAGAATCACTGTTTCTTGAATTTTCCTGCATCTTGTTTTTAAAACCTATAGCAGTGGTCGATAAACTGGAATAAGTGAGCTACGTGCGACTTCTTTTTAGTTTTATTTAAAATTTTCATCATGCCAGCATTTAATAAAGTTAAAATTTAATAAAGATGTGCTCTCAACATTCTTGAAAGAGCTGAACTGGATCAGCCAAAGAGCTACAGTTTGCCAATCACTGCCCTACACTATTAGCTAAAAGTTGCTTCATGTTATTTATAGCGTCGCAGTTGTTTTCAAACTGTTTTAGTAAAACCGATCACAGCTTGCAGATTTTATATTGTCTATTTAAACTATTTGCAAAATTTATATTTTGTTACTCTGAAAATTATAAATAGTAGTATCATCGATAGCATATCGGTTACTGACTTCGGGGTGATGATGTATTTGAAAAAGCTATACTGCCGAGTGTAGTCTGATCTTGAAACGATTCCTTCAAAAATATCCATATCTTTTTCTCTTCAAAAGACTAATTTTTCTGGTGATTTTTTTATTATTTAATAGATCATTATCATTATAACCATATATATCATTATCATTATAAGCATATATATTTATTCATTATTGACTGCAATGTCAATTGGTTCTAGTGCAGGGTCTAACACAAGACATTCGTCAGCAACTTCAGTCACTTGATAGGCAAAGATTTTAGAACCGTAATCAATTAGCATCTAGGGATTATACCAAACATACTTATAAAATGATTGCAATTTCTATTCTTTATGTTGAAAACGAGCTAAATTAGCGATCAGAACTTTTCAGTTTAAGCTCCTCTTATGAATTCCCGATAAACGTTCATGTGTTCGAACACATAGACATATCATAGATTTCGAACCGCTCGATTTGTCCCACCTTTTTAAAGTTGTTATCCACATGGTGGACATGAGCTTTGTAGGTTTTCTTTTTATTGATTGCAAACTGTAATGATATTTAATCCACATTAAATTAAGAGTTTCATGGAAAACTCCCCTCCCCCTTTCCCTTTCCCCTTCCCTTTCCCCATTTCTTTTCAAAAGATTGGTTAAATACTTTTCCTCATTGAACTTTATTTTTGCTTCAAAAAAACTCAGTTCCGCAACTCTTTTTACAAAAATTCATGTTTCTGTTTTTTTTACGTTTAGAAATCTTTTTTTTGTTATGTACTTGATATCTGATAAAATGCAAAAAGATTTCAGATTACTGAGTTTTACAGCAGTATATGGATTTGCTTTTATTATGACATGATTCGGAAACTTGCGGTGCAAGTAGTGGTTAGTGGTGGTCAGGGGCGTCGCCTTGGAGGGGGTAGGGGGGGGAGTCTCCCCCTCCCAGAATCTAAAAAAGAGAAAAGTTGGGAATTTCCTTGCCGAGAGTTGGGACAGTTGGGAAATAGGTGATAAAATCAAAAAATACTTTCTAGTTAAATAAAATTAAAATGTTTGCAAAAATCCATCAAAGATCTAATTCTTTTTTGACTTGGACAAATAAACTTTACGTTTATTAAACGATTTATGGCTGTTTTCCACAAGACGAAATAAATTGTGGAGTCATAAAGAAGAGCCCTTTTGATTTCCACGTTGTTTTTTTTTTCGCGCTACTTTTTTTTTGTTATCAACAACAAAAATGGCAGCTGAAAGTTTATGCTGTATGTTTGACTAAAAGCAGTTATTCTTTTTTTTTTTATACTTTCTACTTTGAAACGTGAATATTTATTTCCATGAATTGATTTCAACATTTGTCTTATTTAATGTTTATAAAAGTTATCACACTTATTAAGAGTGATAACTTTTATAAACATTAAATCAGTTAAAAATTACGGTAAATTATAGTATCTGCATTTGTTTTCCAGCACTAACTATGAAAAGCAAAAGATATAGATTACAATGTTGCGTATGCAAAGCAGTATTTAACAACGACTATAAAACCAGTCATGAAAGATCCGTTCATGGTGGTAGAAAGGTTCATATACAAACAGTGGGAGCCCCAGAGAATCCTTTTCTAGCCTCCTTAGCTTCAAAAAAACGAAAAATGGTACCTCAGCATGCTGGTGATGATGTCGAAGTGGATGATGAAATACAAAGTAGTGAACATACAAAGTTAGACTTGATAATAATTGAAACATCGACTTCAACATGTAGTATATCCATAGAAGAAGAATCAACATCTTCTGATAAAAAATTTGAAGAGGATGCAAGTTCAAAAATTCAAGATAATGATGCAAAAGAGGAAAACTTGGGTTATGTTGTAGTCCAGGAACAAGCAGAGAAACTTACAGAACTAAATTCTAAATCAGATCATTTAAACCAGTTTCCTGACCGAGATGAAAAGGATGACATGAATATTATTAACTTGGATACTTCTGAAGTAAGCAGTGAAACAACAAGTTGGACTTTGCTCATGGGGAATTTGGGTGTTTTAATAGATAATCTTAAAGATTGTAATGACATTTATAAAAAATACTGTAAAGAAGAATTAGTAAATGAAAAATTCGCTGCGATTGAAATTGTAAATGCAACAAGTTCTGTGGTGGAAATGTCAAAAAATGTTTTGAAAATGGGAAATGCTTTTTTAAGAAAACTCGATATCAAAGCTCAAAGTATTATAATTGACAAATCAGATTCATCAGCATTGATAAGCCATGACCCAGGATTACGTCCACATACAATTACAGATAATCAAAAATCGTATTTAATCCAGTTAGGACCACACCAACCAAAACTTGCTAGTTTCCCAAGTGACGGTAAAAATAGATTTAATCCCCAGTGGTACAAAGAGTTTGAACATTTAGAATACAGTACCCAGAAGGATGCCACATTTTGTTTTGTCTGCCGGCTTTTCCCTAAGGTATTTGGAAAGAAGGGAAAAACTGAAGATGCTTGGATAAATGTTGGGGTAAGATCTTGGTCCAAGATGAAAAGCTATGGGAAAGAAAAACTTGGAAAGCTTCAGGCACACTTTACCTCTCAAGCACATAAAGTTGCATTAAGTGAATATTGTCACTTTCTTATGAAAAAAGGTCATATAGATCACCTTATTGATAAATCCAATAGACTTGCTCTTATAGAAGAGCAAAAAATAGAGGTACAGAATAGAAAAACTGTTGAAATTCTTATTGATACATGCAAGACTTTAGGAAGCCAAGGGCTAGCGTTTAGGGAATCGGACAGTGCTAATCAAGGTAACTTTGTTGCAGTAGTGAATCTTATCTCTCGCCACAATCCCACACTAAAAGCCTGGATTGAAGATAGAGCCCTTCGTCCATATAGAGTTACATACACAAGTCCATCGTCTCAAAATGAAATGATTAGTTTAATTGCAACTGAATTAAAGGGAAAGATCATAGAAGAAATTAATAGCTCCAATTTTTTTTCCGTGATGGCCGACACTACTCCCGATATGTCACATAAGGACATAATGAGTATAGTTGTGAGAACAGCCAGT